>NW_006256909.1:901231-1042952 GCF_000478725.1 Eutrema salsugineum | reverse complement strand
TTAGAGAGCATAGGGAAATGGAACATGTACCCTTAGTTGTTAACCCACACAACTGGGTCACAAGGCTCTGAAATTTGTCTCCATCTGACAGCAGACGAATAAACTTCTTGCCAAGACAACATAGAGCGGCCAGATGATCGATCTTCTAGTGAGGCATATCCAGTTGAAGTTTCACTGGAACTGCTAGTACTACACCCAGCACCACCTCTATTCTGGCTAAGCATGTTGATTCTCTCTCTCCTACGGTTTTTTTTCCCACTTTTTGCCGTGCCTTTGTTTAAATTTCTCCACTCTATGCGCCAAGCTTTTGAAACCTTTTGAGCAATCTCTATCACAGCCAATCCTGCCATACGATGCTGGAGAATCACGGAAACATAAATGATCAATGGAATATAATTAATGATAGTTTAGCCAGGAGAGGCTTGATAACAGGCACAAATAAAACATTATATGCATATTCGCGTATAGAGGGGATATATATAGATGCAACAGGGACCTTCTCTGAAAAGAAAAAAGAGAGGCTTGATAATATAGATCCAAATTATTGCTATATATATAGATCCAAATTATTGCTTAAAGTCACCTGACGTCTATTCGGTAAGAATCCGGGACAATCATATTGGATTTTCTTGCCAATGAAATCAGCGAAACGAAGAAGATGCGCCTTCTGTTTAGTGATTGCAAGATCTTGCTTTTTCAGTTTACCCTTCTTGAGGGATTCACGCAGGGGAGGTTGTCTGTAAACCTTTTCACATACATCTTTTGGGTGTAATCTTTTGCACCAGTACTCCTGAAAGCCCACAGGAAAAGAAAAGTCACATTCACCAAATATACGAATGGGGAAAAGGGACAGTGCGAAAGCTCAAGGGGCTCTAAGCTCTGCTTTCGCACATCCACATACAGACTTAATAGTGAAGTCACACTTGGAAGACATTTATATTGACAATTCCAGCACATTAAATATACAAGTTTGTTCCCATGTTTTTTTTTGTTCTGAGTTCCCATGTTATATATATGTCAAACATCAGGTACTTCTTTGACACTCGTTTTCTTGGCTTATCTTTGAGCCTATGTTTATTCTCATTGGAATAAACTAATCAGAAAAGAGCAGACAGGTAAAACAAAGAGAAAAAATATCGAGAGAGATATATCACCTTGAACATTGGATCTATGTCACCATCAATATCAAAGCAGAAAAACTCACTACTAACTTTGGAAGCCGTGTACAAGGCAATCTCTTTCTGCGACATAAAAAGGATACCATAAATATTTATAGTGAAAGAAAAGTTTAGCACTGCTACAAATAAAGCATCCAATATTATTACGTACAAGGAGGTTTTCATTTTTCAGGACTAATTATAAGTAAACAAATTAGCATTACTATCAGATAACTAAGGCCATGCTTTTAGAACATAGCAATTCAATATCCTATCATTACAGATTGCTACAAACAATAGTGTAATAACATTCCGATATTGAGCTTTCAATCCACGCAACCTCTGGGCTATTAACAAAGAAAACATATTTTGGAACCTGATAGAATGCCAAGCATTGAAGAACAAATTTTTCCACTGCATCAAGTTCCACATCCACTGTAGCATCGTAGTCCTTCACCTGTGATGATATGCAAGTAATAATAACATAGTCTCCTTAAAAAATGCAATCATAATTTTTTTTTTTTTTTTGGGTTCAATGTTACGTAGCATAAGCTGAGAAAAAATATTTAATTATTTACCGCATCTTTATACTCTCCTATAGCATGATAGCAGGAACCTCGTAGGTACAAGCACTCTATTGAGTTCTCAATGCTCAAGCCAACAGATAATTCTTGGATAGCCTTCCTGAGAGGTAAAATTACCAAAAACAGCTACATGTGAATAATAATATAATATCACTGCTTTAATGACCAGCCATGTACATAAATCCCAAGGTGATTATGACCACCAAACTTATCAGCTTCCTTTAGAACACTCTTTTGTTAAACGTAGATCTTTCACCACCAAGAGTCAGGAGATAAGAATCTTATTGGACATCATATTTGAAAGTAGACATTGAGATATACTTGGGTCACTCAGGACATGTTACATGCAAATGAACAAAGACATATTTTCCCCTTTAAACCAAATTTTCACTTTCCAGAAATCCTACTCTTCAGTAACGGTACATACCTGTGTTCACCTAATCCATGGAACACTAATCCACGCAAGTGATAGGCCTTCCAAACCCTGGTCAAGACAAGAAAATCTTCCATGACTACAATGGCAAAGCGAGAAATATAGTGCAACATGTGATAGTGCATCCCAAGTAAGAGCTACCTGTTGTCGACTTGTAGAACCTGCTCAATGCATTCCAAAGCTTTGCTATGGTCGGCCAACTCTTGATAGAACTGCCAAGAAAAGCCAGGAAACAACATCAAGTACAGTGATTAAAAAAGTGTTAAGTGTATCATAGTCAAGTCAATTGATTCAAGCAAGAAACTATGATGGGCCAACTAAATTAATGAGAAATAACCTCATTTTCCAATGGCAAACAGAAGTTTCTATCAGGAAAACCTTAAAGTATTTGCCTCCAAAAGTCAAATGTAAGTTTTCTTTATTTGAAGTCTCACTAGCTTTCCAGAGAACTAACTTCGTTTATTCACAATCACATGCATGGAAACCCAGATTTTTAATTTTATTATAAAAAAGGACAATGCCCCAAAATCCCATTTTCACAACAGTGAAAATTCAATAGAAAACGCATAATTTTACATATTTCAGTATTTGTGTGTTACCTGGGCGAGATGTAGCCATGCTTCAAGATAATTATTATCCAGCTGGATGGACTTCAAATGCGCCTCTTCAGCTTTTATATATTCACCAAGAGAAGCAAAAGCTAGTCCCTAGAATGATTAAGAAATTTTTACTAAGAAAACATTTGTGGTCACAGTTACTTTAGAATCCAAGAATAACAACAGAAGATAGTCTTACCAAATATGTAAATGCGGACTTGTTATCTTTCTCTTGCTTCAGACATATAGAGAGGTCATTTACAGCAGCAGTGAAGTCCTTAGATCTAAAATTAATAATACCTGAATTGATTGAGAGTCAGTGGTACTTTATGGGGTTTCACCAAAGAAAATAGGAATTAATAAATCAAAACTGAAATTGGCAGCAAGATGTAAAAGGAAAGAGAGCATAAAGACACTTACCCCTTTCGTGCAATATATCAGGTGAGTTTTGCTCAAAAACCAGTGCTTTAGTCAAATCTTCAACCGCCTATCAACAAAGGATAGCTTAAAAGTATGTAAAAGAAACGTTTCTCTATTTTTACCAATAAAATGCAAGCACTAAACAGGCGTAAACACATACATCAATTAGAGGCTTATCCAAATTATTGGATATCAATCAGAAGATCTTATTTATCAATCAATAAATGTGCAGGGTGAACAGGTGAAGAACCCCATAAAATACATTATTTATCTATGCTTTTAGAGGAATAAAGAACAGAAGCAGAGAAGACGTGGAACCACTAACCTCTGCAAATTCCCCAAGAGCAGCACGAGCCTGTCCTCTCCGTTTCCAAGCCTCACCTGCTGCTGGGTTAGATTGAATAGCCTGACCATCATCATCATAGGAGCAGAATTGGTGAACTTAACCCACAATAGTAACAACGCTTGTCAAATAACGAATACCTTAGTAAAATCAGCTATAGCATTTTCAAGCTCTCGTTGGAATGCATAAGCTGTCCCTCTTCCTATAAGTGCCTCAGGGTAAGTCGGTTCTTCTTTCAGCACCTGTACACAGATAAACTAAATAGTAAAAAAAATTGACCCATTCATTTCTGCCAAACAACCTCCAAGGTGGTAGAACAGAGAATAGAAAAGCAAAAGATACTCGCCAGAGATAAAAATCACCAAAGAGGAGTACATGACAAATCACCTTATCAAAAATAGATATAGCTTTCATGTAGTTTCCTTCGTTCACCTATTGACAAAATAAGAGCCCAGAGATCAAGAATTTGGAAGCTGTACCTCAACAACCAGTAAGATACAACATAAAACGCCCTTTTCTTATCTTTGTAGTATTGCTATACCTGTGCAATGCCTCTAGAAAGTCGAAAATCCACACTTATAGAATGGGTTTCTGATATTCTCGCTATGGTGTACTTCTTATTTATCTTGCTTTCATCGCCAACTCCACTACGTGCCTCAGCTTTAAGGCTCAGTTTACTAATAGATCCGGGCTTACTACTTAACGTGTTTCCAATAATCGACAGACCCCCAAACCGATCAGAACTTTCAGATAAATTATCATGCGGATCAGAACCATTACATGGTTTACATGATTTGTAAGAACCATTGGTTTGGCTGCCAGACTTTACATTCTCTTTTTCCTTGTACGCTAATCCATTACGTAAGTCGAAACTACCACCAGATTTCTTGCTTGCCTTGGATGCATCCTTTGAAAGACAATTTATCTTTGATTGCTCACCCAATTGCCTGGATGACTCGACGGTGTTTCCATTGCTGCATGCTCCTGATTCAGAAACTGCCACGCTTGATATATTATCACTTGTCCCAAAAACCGTATCATCCGGCTTGTCAATTTTTTCATCAGACTTCTCACTAGCACGTGATCCTAGAGACGAGGCAGGGGTCTCTTGCCGGGACTCAGTATCATGATGTTCGACAGTGCCATGAATTGCTCGTCTTGCATCTTTCAGGAGTTCTTCTAATTCAAGTAGCTGCTTCACGTCTGCTGTCTGCTGCAAAGCATTTTTAAATCCTTGCTCCAAAACAAAACTGGCGTCCTGTTT
Source organism: Eutrema salsugineum (assembly GCF_000478725.1). Lineage (NCBI taxonomy): Eukaryota > Viridiplantae > Streptophyta > Magnoliopsida > Brassicales > Brassicaceae > Eutrema > Eutrema salsugineum. The sequence goes on along the minus strand of NW_006256909.1, from coordinate 1,038,155 downwards.
TCTCCCTAGAGCCAAAAGAGCGCGTCCTAGATGGGAAAACTGATACACTTGAGTTCACGAGCAGTATAACAATCAAAGAAAAAGAGTACCCACCACACCATGATTCAGTAACCATCGAAAAAATTCATCCCCGGTTGTATATATAACTTAACATAAATTTTCAAGAACAGCGCTATTCGTCTACCACCAAAGCGGTTCTAATCTTGTAAATTCATGAGATTCATAGCAAGAACACCATGATTTAGTAACCATCGACTAAACCCCTGATTTTTGTTCCGAAGCTATCTCTAGAATAAGACTCTGAAGCACTACTCGAAGCTTGGAAGTGAACTAACTAACCTTTGAGTATATAAGCTTGAATGACACAAGGTTCAAGCTGGAGTGCCTTGTCACAGTCTTTTATCACGTGCTTGTGAAGCTCCAATTGATTATAACAAAAAGCTCTATTGCTGAAAAGAAAATTGAGATTAACGATTAAAAGAAACAGAATCAAAAGGCACCGATCCGAGAGAAATTGAAGATCGCGGACCAACCATATGTCCAAAATGGAGCACTGCTTAGCAAGGAGCGAATCAAGAACTCGGATCGCTTTGGACCAGTTCCGTGAACTGCAGTGCTTGGCTAATTCGATTCGTTCAGGTGTCGCCGTCGCCATTTGCCGCGCACAAAAGCGAACCAAGGAGCGTGTCTCCGATGGTGAAATCGCCTAGTTTTATCTTTTCTCTTTGTTCGTGGCCGTCGTGACTCTCAGGAAAGATGGGTAAAAGGGTAAAGCGGGAAATAACAGTGGAGAAAATGGCAAAGAGAGAAGACTTTGACGGAGAGCGAAACGGGGAAGAAAATAAAGTAACGGGGAAGAGAGAGAGAAGACGATGATGGTGGTGGTGATGGTGTGGTTCCTGGGCAATAAGTGGTGGAAATCGAATTTTGGGGGAAAAGAGTGGCACACGTGTGAAGCTCCCCGTCACGTGACTACCCAAAAGTTTTTGTGCATAATGGGCCAGCCCACTTATCATTACCAGTTTAAATGGGCTAGCTCAGTAAACTGTGTTAACCCGAAAACCGAATTTAATTGGACCTAATCTAGACCGATCGTTTATACAATCATTAACAGTGTTTATTAAACTTTAAACTAACACATAGGGTTCACATATTATGTCCCGTTAATAACGTGTGTAATATGGATGGAATATACACGTTTTCTTTACCGTCTAAGATTGTGTACCATTTTTGTCTTATCAAAATGGTTACAACTGGATAGCCCATACCGGCAAAATGCTAATATTCTCAATCATTTATCGGTATTGAAAATTTGACATGTAATGGAGAAACATTTTTTTTTTTGTGTGTGTGTGGAGAAGCTGATAAAAATCTTCCGCAAACTTACGTACTGTTCACACATAGAATAGCACAACGACACTTGAAATAATTGACTATGGACCCCAATATCACGAACTTTCAAGGTTACATCGACATTATAATGAGCACAGCAATAATTGAGGTGTCGAGCAAAGCTGGACACAAAAGACAAAAGACTTCTCGTTAAAAATAAAGATAAGAACAACAACGATCATACATAATCCAAGAGAAACGAATCAGAACCAAACGACAACGAAACGATATTCTCAATATGACAGACATATCACATCAGATATATAATTTTTTCGATTATTTATTTCGTTAAATTTAATTAAAAAAAACTTCTCATCAGACAGCGATGTCGTTGCGAATGTGACGGAGGAGGACGGGAATGACAGAATCCGGCGAGCTAAGCTGAGGAAGATGACCATCGGAAGGAATAACCTCGACGACGGATTCGGATCCGAGATTGGTGTGAAGATACTCGGAGACGACGACTGGTACGGCTAAATCCTTAACGCTTTGGAGGATGTGACAAGGGACAGCGACAAAAGGCAAGATCTGTCTCATGTCGCTTTGGAAAATGGTCTGAGCCACGGAGAGCGCTATGTCAGGACGCATGTTGAAGAGCGTTCTGCTGAATTCTTGAACGGCGACTGAGTCTAAGTCGCCGCCGACGGCGAGTGGAGCGAAACCTAAGCACCACGCTTTGTAATTGCTTCGCATCGCTTCGAAGAGCTGGTTTAGGTCGTCTTGCTCGAATCCACCTTGGTAATCAACATCGTTCACGTATCTAAAACGCATCACAAAATCATATGTAAAATACATCGATTAAACTAAAAAAATTTGAGATTTTTCTAGGTGTACTGATCTTAATCAATAATAATATGTTGAAAAGGTACCGGTTTTCGGATTTGAGATAAAACCATTATATTTTCCTTTGCCGGAAGGAACTATGTCCGAACTCAGAAGAAACTATAATAACACACAGTAAAATCCCATAAAAGAATCAAATAAAAAAATGGGTATTTCTAGGTTTCCTGGTTAAAAAATCATCAAAACTCACGGATTTTTATATTGAAAAAAATTGTAATATAAGATAATTCAGACAAGAGAAAGAACAGAGAGGCCCTTTGTCGAACTCTTGTCAGAAGAAGATTATAAAGTAAATAAAAACCCAACAAAATCTCTATGAACCATCCATCATCAAACTCGAGTATTACGGAATTCAGGATTTAATTGATCTTGTGAAATCGGATGAAGAATCTGTATATATTATAAAAAAAAAAATACCTTGGGGAAGCAGAAATCATGACGATTTTGGAGAAGAGATCAGGTCGGTTAAGAGAAGCCAAGACACCGACCATGGCGGAAACAGAGTGACCAACAAAGATACAAGACTCGATTTGAAGATCTTCCAAGATTGCAATCAAATCGAAAGAGAAACCTTCGAGAGTTGAGTAACGATCGAAGTCGAAATAGTCAGGGTTGGTCGTACCGGCTCCCATGTTGTCGTAGAGCACGATGCGGTAATCATCGACGAGATGTGGGACCAGGTGTTTCCACACTGACTGGTCCGTGCCGAATCCGTGACCCAATACGATCGTAGCTTGATTTCCTGAGCCAATCACCTTCACGTTGTGAGCTTCCTCTACTACACCCATCTCTGTTTTTCTCTCTCTACACAACACAGTGAACACACAATTCTTCTCTCGTTCTCTTCTTGTAAACTCTTATAAACTTATTAAGGAAATTACGATAGAGTATGTTTTTGTTTTAAAGCGTTTGGTTTTTTTTTTCTTTCTTTTTTTTTTGTGGAAGAGGAATAAATTCCGAGATTTCTATGAAATATCGCGTTTTATAACTGGAAAAGACAAATAGTAACTGGAACCCGATGTTTGTTGGATTGTCATAAATCGCATTTTTTTGTAATTAATCCCGAAATATGTTGGAAACTGGAAAGGATATACACGAGGGGGAACTGTAACAATTTTGATGCATAAAGATGTGCTCATTTTCTTCCTTTATGTAATCAAAAATTTATACAGACCAAGTTTTTTTTATACAGACCTAGTTTACTGGACGATATAGTTATAGCACATTTGAAAAAATATAGTTTTGGTCTTTTTTGAATGTTAATTTTAAAAGTTAGTCAAAGTCTTATAATTATTATATTCAACTACATTTGTTTTATATGGTGAAGGTTAAAATTTGGCATGTATAAAGACTGCAATAAATGTAACATCTTAAAACCACATATTTTTATTTTCTGCTCAACTAACTTAACATTTAGCTAAAGATCTTTGTTTCTTTGTTTTGCGAAGTACCACATCAATTGGTTAAAAGAAGTACAAGTTACTGGTTGAAAAAAGGAATTACATACTATAAACGTTCAGAAAATATTAGTGAAAGAAATTGTTATGAAAATGTAAATAAAAACATTTCTCACAAACTAAAATATTAGAGGAGGCATAAATTAAAATAATAGTTAGGCTAATAACGAAAAAACTGCACGGTTCTTGTTACGTAGAAGGGCATGGTGAGTATGCGACCACGTATCACATCGAATTCACCATTGTAAGTGTCGATATCCGTGAGAGGATTGAGGCCCATTACTAATATTCAAGGCCCATTCTCATCTCAAGTCATCTTCTCTCTCTCATTCTGTTCAGTGTTAGATGAGCACATGATGACGTGGCAAGAAATCTGTATCCCACGTGTCCAAGCCGTGCCATTATCCTTCCCACCCCATATTAAAAAAAGCACTCTAGTGGTCGAAGTCCGTCTAACACCTAACAAAAAATTGGAGATTAATTAGAGATTAGTTTTTATATTTATTTTAATTATTTTAATTATTTTTTAATATTTATTCGTTTTTAAAGATTAATTAGATTTTACCTCGTGTATCCGTACGAGAATTTTGTTTTAATCAAAATTTGTAATCTAATTTATATTTTTCTATAAATATAATTTTTTAATAAGTGATACAAAAAAATTTGTGTTTAGATTGTTTTCTTTTATTTTTTTTCAGTATTATTATGACCACCATGATCATAAAAACATAATTTTAACACAGTTATTTTATTAATTAAAAAGTAATTGTTATTATAAAAGTATTTTTTTAACTCGCTTATTTTATTAATCCAAAAAAACTATGATTATGAAATCATAATTCTAACCCGTCCGTTTATATTACTTTATAATAAAAATATTTACTAATTTTAAAATAATTTTCTCTTAATATCTTGCATGGTTTGATAACTTAACCCGCATAAAACCATAATTATAAAAAAATATTAACTTGTCCCATTAAATTATTATATAATATTAATATTTATATATTTTCAATATGTGAAATTTTAATCTGATAGAATATAATTTAAAAAATATAATAAGATATTTGTTAATTATATGTGTTATTCTGAAAATATTATTTAAATTTTAAATGTTAAATTAAATTTAACTTATATTTAAGGAAGTCTATTTTAATTAATATTTTTAAATTATAGATATAACTTATATTTAAGGAAAGTTTTAGTTATCTAAATTAATATCTAATTTTTTGAATTAAATTTATATATATAAAAAAATATTTTTTAAAAAGTTTTTGAAAATGTTTCGAAACACACTAAAAATGTTTTTTTTAATATAATAGATTTTATTATATTAGAATATGTATAAACTAAATCTTATAAATATGCATAATGGTAGATCTAAAAGACATACTGGTGGATTGAGGACCTATATTTAACTCAAATCCATAAACTAAATCTTTTATAAATATCCATCTTTTTAATGGGCCTGTAGTAAATTCTGGGCGCAATTGGGTTTGATATGAGGCCCGAATAGTAGTAAAAAGTCTCCGCTATTTAGATAAGTCAATGATTTTTTAAAAATAATCGGTGATTAGTCGGGAGAAAATCTGTTACCGTCTTACCAGACCGCCCAGCCTATAATCGTGGCGGCATGCCTCTGATCCGCGCCTAGACGACCGATTAATCGGCGGGCGATTTTTCGAACACGGTTCCCACCTGCGTAGTGTTTGTTTCAATGGGAAGGAAATGACGACTTTCGCTGGACTGATACGACGGCGTTTTGGCGCATCGATTCCGGCTCAACTGAACTACGGATTCGTACCGTCGCGTCTTCTATTCAACCCGAGTCAAGGAAGGATTCGGTTGCTCAGCGGCGAGGCTGAGTCGGATCGGGCTGAGTTTCCGGTGGAGAACGCCTACGATATCTTGAGTGTCTCCGAATTCAGCTCAATCGCAGAGATCAAGGCATCATTTCGCAGACTCGCCAAGGAGACTCATCCGGACCTGATCGATTCGAAGAAGGATTCATCTACTTCGATACGTTTCGTTCAGATTCTCGCTGCTTATGAGGTACAATGTTTAATTGAAACAAGTTGAAGACATGGAGGTGTTTTCACAGTCTGGAGCAAAAATGACAGAAAGTCTCAGGCTTTTGCGATAGACTGATACTTATAGCTTTCGCAAAGTGTCTAATGAGTGATATGATTTGTGGTGATGATGCAGATTCTTTCAGATTCTGAAAAGAGGGCACACTATGATAGATATCTGCTTTCCCGGAGAATGATATTGACGAAACATTCTAAAGAAGGGTATATGCTTTACAGGACTAAAAAAAGATTGACATTGAGTCAAGAGATGGAAGTGGTTGAATGGCTAAAGTGGTATAGAGAAGCAATACATGATATAGTAATGGAGAAGAGAGTAGCAAGCGGTACAGGCTACTTAGATGAACTGGAAGAAGATTTTTATTCAGCAATCCGGGCAGCATACTTTGGGCCTGACATAGACTCTGTGGAGCTTCTTCCTGATTGTTTTGAAGCTGAGGAACGGTCTGTGTATGATACACGAGAAGTTTTGCACTTGGTATCAGGACGGGATCTTTTCGGCATGGTCTGCTTGGTAGATAACTTCCTTGAGCTGTCTCCTGCCTGCTCCAAGAAATTGGCTTTGTCGTCGTTTATGGATTCAGACCTTGGTCAAGCTGTTGAGAAAGGCAATTTTGACATGATATCTGATGAAATAATTGGTCTTCAGATATCTCATATACAATCCTCAAGAAACAAAAACCATGTTTCGGATGCATATAAAGATATTCAGCTGCATGTATCTGGAAGAGTTGTTGCTACAGCCATAAGGGTTCCCCCGAAAGGGTATTTCGAAAAGAAACAAAATGAGAGTGATCACGATCACATACACGTTTTCCTCAATTCAGATGAAGGATCTAATTCTGCTACTGAATCTTCTCCAAGAAATGTAGGTGGAGCCAGACTTCTTGTTGGAACTGTAACTGGTCTTGGGACAAGTCCAGATGAAGGTTCATGTTACGTCTATGATGAGAATGGTGCTAAGACTCATGTGATAATGAAACATAGAACATTTCTGGTTTGTGACTCGTATGATCTTGGCTTTAGTACATCTACTTTTTTCGGGGCATTGTTCTATGATGCATATAAAGTGTAGCCCCTTTAGTAATTGGATGGAATAAGCATGTATGTGTCTTAGAATTTGTTATTAACACTCTACAGGTGAGACATTTGCACTGGTACAGGATTGGGGAAAAGGTTTCTGTTTGCGAGTGTAGATGCAGTAGAGCAAAACTACCACCAAGCAAGTACGTCAAATAGCTTATTTGCTTTATTTATGTTCAATATAATGGAAGGGAATAGGTTGTGCTTTGGAACATTGAAACCCGAAACTATAAAGAAGTCATGTCTACAAACAGTTTAATTGGTCTCATCTGTCGTTGCTTTTTTTTCTTAAATGCCCTGGTAGGCTTATTATTGGAAATGTTATGATGCTGATCTCTAACGAAACCTTAGCTTTCTTACCTCAGTGACATGAAACCATAATTGTGTGAATACGGAGACAGGTTTTGGTTGTTTGAGCCTCGTTGTGGCTTGCATGATGTTGGAGGTTGGTATATTGAAACTTTTGGAAAAGATAAAAAGGGCCGGACAGTCCTTGCACAAAGATTCTGGGATGGATTGGAAGTGGGCGCTACACTGGATGGGTAAGGTTTTATATAGGAAAGGAGACTTAGGTATCAGTTCCAGAAAGAGGTTCTTGCATCCTTGTGAAACTGCAAAAAAATTATTGAGAATCTTCCTGCATTTCGTCTCCATGACCTTATCTTCATAAAAGATTATTTATTTACATGATAACCTTCAGATAACACGATGTATTCAAGTTTTTGTACTGTAATGTTATCAGACTTATTCTTGACTTTAACCTTCTTCAGGAGACTGCACCCTGGTATCTACTTGCTTACACTAGCTTATCGAACTCTTGATCTTGAAGATGAAAGGAGAAGAAAACGGTCAATAGTAAAAATCTTCGAGGTAAAGCTATCTGAAGCGTTGGATTGGTGTAAGAAATTGATGAGGAGAAGGACCCTTAGAACTTAACGTGGCACTTTCCAAGTCAAGATCCAAAGATGATGTGATTTACATGGAAACAAAGCCTACTAGGTTGTGGCGAACAAAAGCTTCTCCAAAGGTTGGTTGAAGGATGCAATCACAAGATTTTTACACCTCAACTAAAATATTAGATAACGTAGTGGGTTACACCTCTCCTGCAATAAGACCAATTGAGCCAATCTCTGGAGTTTACACCGACGTTGCGGTGTTTTCCCAAAAGACGTTGTGCGAATGGCTGAAACAGGAAGCAACAAGAGATTTAAGTTGGGGAAACATCTGTGCTAAGAATTTGGTTTTGATAGTGATAAAAACATATGTGTTTTCAAAGTGACTCATTAGACTTGTACAAAATTTTAAATCTAATGAAACTACTAGACTCTTTCTCCATCTTCGCCATGGGTTTTGATAGAGATAAAAACATATGTGTTTTCAAAGTGACTCATTAGATTTGTACAAAATCTTAAATCTAATGAAGCTATTAGACTCTTTCTCCTTCTTCTTCATGGGTCCCATAACACCTAAGTAGATTCAGTTCCGGTCAACAAAGATTTGGACGGAGGTATCTTAGCCACAGCGAATCGTTCATCCTTCGAGTACTTCTTTTGTAATCCTCCCTTACTCTCACTCCTTTTTTGCTGCTGCTCCCACTGCTGATACGCCAATAGCTTTGCACAGTCCCTGTTTCATCATTTATTAACAAAAAAAATCAAAATCCAACCACAAATTACAAAACCCCATTGTATGAAAATGGATAATAGAAAGGGGCTTTTTACTTACATGAGCTGAGTTTCAGAATAACCGGTGTGATGCTTGAGAGTGTTAGTCCAAATGGGAACTTGGTGAAGAGCAGATCTTGCTGCGTAGATTGCAGAGGCAGCAACCATAGATGGGCTGAACATTATCGTCGTGTCGTAATGCATCACCCCTAACTCGACCAAATAGTGCACCATATTCTCCATCTAAAGACAGAGACAAGACCCAGTTGAGCATTACATTGTAAATGCAAAAAAAACATGGAAGAAACCGAAAGAAAAGCTCTCTTACTCGTTGGTCTGCAATGGAAGCTTTGATGAAACGAGCGAGGAAGACATAATGGGTCGGAACTGTCAAGTACCACTCGAGTGTAGACAGTATTGTCTTCTCCATCACCAGAATCTGTTTGTGACTGTATGCATGATCTGCAATGTCAACTAGATCCTCTACCTGCAAAAGAATCATGTTTTGAGTTAGCTGAAGACAAGAAGAATAAAAAACATCAGAAGCTCATCAATTCAAACGTTCTTTGTTTGTTTTATCACCTGAGGTGGCCAGATTTCTTCGTATTTGGATGACATGAGAAGAGCACTGAGACCAACCAGCTGCAATTCTTTCCTAGGTACTGGCTTAACCGACAAGAACCGGTCCAAAATGTTTATGGTGAGGTAAAATGTTTCTGGGTTTAGCTCGAATCTGACATGTACATCTATCAACCATTCAACCAGAATCAATCTCATCTTTTCATTAATCTCAGGCTGCGATTGCATGTAATCGGTTGGACGCCATTCACTCTGCCAATCCAAGTGATATAAGTTTCATAACACAATGATGCAAGGACAGAGTCAACAAAACTACTAAGAACTAACCTCAACAGATTTGTAGAAACTGTATATATCTTCAACATATTCAACAGCTGCAAGGTCATTATTAGCATCAGCAGAATCGATATCAGCAATCTTTTCTATCGGATTCTTCTCGAAACCACAAGCAGCCTGGAAAGCATCGGAAGAAAAAAGAAGATTCAGAACAGACCAAACATTTGTTTAATTTACACCATGAAATGAATCATTGAGTAAAGTTACCTTGCTTCTAGCGGTGAGAACAGATGTGTAAGAGGTTGCTTTCTTCTTAGCGGCTTTCTTCTCCTGGACAGCAACTAAACCATGTTCTTCATCACTGTCTGAGCTTATCTCTATTATCTCTACATCCTTCGATTTCTCAGCTCTTTTCTTTGGCTTCCGTACCACCACGGGTTTATCAAGCTGCAGGTCAAAACAACATAGTAACATTAGCTATCAAAAATCTACTGAAGGAACCTAATTGAAAATCTCTTATACTTACATTTAATGGGAAAAAGGAACAAAATTTGAGAATTACCTCCACAAGTGGAACATGTTGAGACCGTGTACGAGGACGATTGATCTTTGCCGGCTCGTTCTTTGGGTAATTTCCTCGAACAACATTACCTATATCACGAAGAACTTGGCGGTTTCTTCCTTTCCCAACATTTTCGTTATCTTCCACAACAACAACATCACCTTCGACACAGAAAACAAAACAACGTTCACAATTTTAGATTCAATCAGCCACTGAATTTATAAATTGATAACAAGAAAATCCAAGAACAGGTAGTAACTCTCAAAACACAGAAAACCAACATACATCAATTTTCTACATGTGAGTTCTGATTTTGAAACGAGTATCAAAACTGAAGATCATTGGATGAGTCAGAATAACCAAATCAATTTTCCTGAAACCCTCAAAATAAAATAAAATTTGAAAAGATCATCTTACCCATGGTTTGCTGAGAGACCATCGATCGAGACGCCATCATTATTTGTTCGTTCGTAAATCTCTCCTCTCTTCGTTTTCACTTTCTCTCCCACTCAGTAAAACCCTCCTTCATAGATATTGTAATAGACTAATTGTGTGATCTCTATAAAAGAGGCTTCTTGAGGAAGATGAGCAGTTTCCCCAACGGTCTGATTTTTTCTTTTTTTTTTTTAGTTTTGATTTGGACGGTGCGATGAGACCTTCATCCAACAGTAAAAAATGATAGGTCAATCTTATATGACCGTTGAGAGAAGAGCGTGTCTTAGTTAGACGTTTGGGCAATATCTTATCTTGAAGAAAGCCTCTGGAAAAAGGCCCATAGGCCCATTAAACTAAACGTCAAGTGATTGGTTGGTGACAGATCGGCTGTTACTTTATCCAAATACAAAATCGGCTGTTACTTTATCCAAATACAAAATCGGCGATGGTTATAAATTAGAGTCGCATCGTTGCGATCGATCAAGAGTTTGTTTGATTCGAACACAAACTAAGAAAAAGCAGAGTAGTATTGTTTGAAGCCTTATTGAAGTTTCAACTATAAACTTTGCACCAAAGGAAAGTTTAACTATAAAAATCAAAATACAGAAGCAAACTAGAAGAAAGACAGGAAGGCAAAAGAAGAGAGAGACTTTCAGACAGCTTTAGGTTGAATCTGTTCGAAGTCGAAAACCTCAAACATGAGCCGCCGAACATCCGGTTTTCCATAGATGGTGTAGGCGAGGCCGTGAATGGCTTGTTGAACAGCGGTTGTTGCCGGATTTCTAAGTCTCCGGTTATGTTCATACCGATCATGAACCTCCTCCGAGTAGATTATAAAGTTGTGAAGACGTTTCTCCCTGAGATACCGACCACAGAATTTGTTCATTAACAAACGCCGATGCTTCTCTTGTAGCCATTTACCTGGTGCGTCCAGGTGCTTCATTAATAAACGTTCCGCCATTGCTATGTCCTGCAAGATCCCAAGATTATATAAAAAAAAGGGTTAAAAACACTGTCTTTTAAGATGCGAGATCAAATGTCTCACCTGTATCTTTTGGCCTACGTATTCCAATCGCTCGAAACAAAACCGCGGGTGTTCAAACTTGTGTTTTGAAGGATGCAAGAAGCAGAGCTGTGTGAAATTAGGAAAAAAAAGGTTAGAGAAAGGAAAGTAACATAATGCATAAAAAAAAAGCCCGAGATGAACTGTTCTTTTACCTGTAACCCGAGTCCAAGTTCGATGTTTCTTGCTTCCGTTATCTCCTGGATTCTATCATTCATGGGTAAAGGGTAACCTAGAGCCTGCATAACTTTGGGTTTGCTGTCGAAATCCCATATGTTGCCTCTGAAACGATGCATTCCCGGTGGAACACAAGCTCTGAAAAGCCTCGGGTGTGCGAATAAAGCATCTTCAGGGGGCTGCCAAGAGAAATAAAGAAAATGGCGTTTTTACGGCTCAGCACTCTTTTCTTTGATCAACTCAAGAATTTATTTTGTAGCTTTGATGCTTTACCTTGTAAGTAGCAATATCTTGCCAGCTTAGCTTTTTGCCTTCGAATTCAACAGAGACATAATCTACATCCTCAAGCTGTCTCCTAGCTCGAGGTTGGCAATCCTCGGAATCTGGGTCCATCCCAAATACCTCAAAAAGTACACGATACACTTCCGGCATCCCATAGCATAGATAGATGGCACCAAACAAAGCCCAGAACACAGATCTAGCATGAAATCAAAACAAATTAACATGGTTAAGTAGCAGGTACATGTCAAAATTATGTCACACTAAACACTTTGGGATGTTGTGTTGCACAGACTCGCTGAGTTTCCCAGTCATCTATTTCAATCAAAAGGGAAATTCCAGACTGTACTGAATTTTCACACAGCTCTTTCAACTATATTGTTGGAACCTCCAGTTATCTTACTTCAGACTATTAAATATTAGCTAATGCAATTGATGACCGAGAACAAACAGATACACAATTGATCTACTTCTATAAGAAAAAGAATTGATCAGCTAAAAGCTATTAGCAACAAAAGCTGCATCTACAACAAAATCTTAGCAACTAAAATATGTACAACTTATGGTAAAGCGTAGGCTTCTCTAAACACAAAATGTAATTCCCGAACAAGTTCTTGAAGAGAACCAGACAACATAAACTAGTTCATGCTACACAAAAAAAGTAGATAAATTCACACTCTTGGTTCATTGTGTCAAAGTCGTTAAAGACTCAAATCTCAGCTCAAAGCAACTTAAACTATGAACTAACTCAAGATGATCAATTCAAGTGATGACAAAGAGAGAAACTTACTTAACCGGTGGCTCACGGTCTTTCCTGATCAACTTGTCCATATCATCATAAGGAAAGATGAGATTCTGCAAGCTCGCTGCTTTAATCCACTTTGGGAGATACCTCTTCCCAATCAAAGCAAACACTCTCTCCCTCATAGGCCCAGGAGGTTCCCTCGGATACCTCTGCAAGAAAAACTCCGTGAGGGCAAGCTCAAGCACGTACTGACCCAGAAACCAAAGCCTCGAGTGCCCATTCTTCACATGCCTGGCACGTGCCCTGTCACACGACGGGTGCTGAAACGCCAAATACAGCAGCGTGTCGAAGTGTTTCGCCGGGTTCTCGTCGCTCAAGCTCTCCGAAGGCTCCAGAGAGTACCCTAAAGCTTGTTTGACCTCTAGAAGATACTCGTCGATCCATGTTTTATCTGCGTTGTTGAGCTTTGACGGCGGGAGACAAGAGCTGAGTAAAGGGAACGATTTGAGAGACAATTGTGGGCTATTGAGGAATCTCTCTGCTAATTTCTTGTCGTCTAATGGTGGCCTTAGGATGAATCTTTTTGGAGGGACTTTCTTCTTCGGTCCCGTGGCTTGTTTACGCTGCGCGAGCTCCTTGAGGAGACGTTGAGGGCTGTCTCGTGGAAGGCCCTGAGTCTCCGCCGCCACGGAGGCGCAAATTCGGAGATTCTGGAATCTGGGTTTCGAGAGAATCGACGCGTTTAGTTGGATTCCAGATGGGAACTGAGAAACCGAAGAAGAAAACGAGATTTCGTGTAGTGAAGAGGAACGGCACTGCCCGCGGAGGAGGGAAGAAGATGAAGATGAAGAACAAAGCTCCATTGCTTTTACACTATTATTCAACAAACAAACAAAATAAACCCAACAAATTGAGAGTCAAATCATCAAATTTGAGTCGAGAACACTCGGCTCGCGCAAGTCGCAAATTTGCAGCAGCAGCAGCTGAAGAAAATGGTAACGATGATTGCAATGTTCCATGGATAAGGTGCAGATTTTACGATCCCGTGGCGGGGAGAATTTTTTCTGGATCAAGGTCCTAGTGTAATTATTTGGGCCCATGAAAGCCCAACAAAACAGTGATACACAATTACACACAAGTTCTTTTTGAGGTAAGGATCGAAAATCTCATATTCTTTTTTTTTGTTGATTTGAGGTTGCATACCCAAAAATTTCTATTAAAATCTAGATATAAATATACCCATATATATGTATAAATATATATCAACTTCAACTAGTGTAGTTTAGATTATGTTACATTCAAAATCAAATATGCACAAGTCTTTCTTTGGATCTTTACATTGGATACTTTCTCTATAGCAGAGTTACTTTGGAGGAGTGTGAAAAGTGAAAACTAAACCATGAATAATTGTTACTTCTTGAGGGGGGTCAAAGTAATCTTTATAATGTGTAATCATGACAATGGAGTATAGATGTAATCTCTGATATTTATCAAACAAAATATTACACTTTACAGGAAAAGAGATTCCTTTTGTGCTGCTCTTTTTTTTTCTCTCGATCACATGGCACATGATAATCCGACTTATAATGAGATAAAATAATATATCAGACACTAGAAGACGTATGAGTCTTCCTATCTTGGTCGGTTTTCAGTATTTTACAACCATTTGTGTTATTTAATACAAACATTTTATTATTTACTTTTTTTCATGTACTGGTTAGACACTAGAAGACGTACGTGTGCTTCTGTTTTTTGTTTCCTATATAAAAAATTACTTAATCAAGCATGGTTTGGTTGTCCAAAAAAAGGAATCGAACATTGTTTGTAAAATCCTTACAAATTGTTATTTAATCGAAATATAATACTATAGTATGCACAATCAATCTTAATCAAATATAATACTTAAAAATTGTAGCTGTTAAAAAAAAAAAAAAAAAAAAAAAAAAAATACTTAAAAATTGTTATTTAATTCGATTATAGTGACTTCTTCAGTCTCTAAATCCAGAAGGAATAGTCTCTATGGAATTCCACGACTAGATTTGTTGCCTTCTGATTTGCTCCTTCCTCTTGTCTGCAGTGAATTACTTAAAGGAATATTTGAGGAAGACAATTCTACCATTTGTTTTGAACGTGGGCTGCTCTTGAAAAAATCCTCTTGTAGCTGATTTGGATCGAGGACTCAGCTCCACCTCATGGGTTCAGTTCAATTCACAAAGGAGAAGAGGGTTTTGAAAGTGTAAAATAAATAAATAAATAAATAAAATCATATATCCTTTTTAATCCAATCAGGCGAACAAAAAACATTATTTTTTAAGTTATGACTACATGCATTAAGTTGTATTTTGACGTTTTGGGATTTTTTTTTTCAGTTTTTGTTTGTTAATTTGTCTGTTTGGACAGATATATTTTTACCCTTGTTTAACATGAGGTTTTTACTGGAAGATTGAGGAGAACAAGTTGTTGAGCTTATTTTATCTTTCTTTCTTTTTCTGCTTATCCTTTCTAACCAAACAAAAAAAAATTGAGAATCAAACTACAATTAGCGTAACCGAATTATCCCCGCACCAATCAATGAATTCTCGTGTATTTGAAAAGCCAGTCGTAACTTTTTGTCTGAATCTCAGATTTTAATTTATTATTTTATTATACTATTTTTTAGCAGAATCATTGATCACTTTTTTCGATTATAGAAGGGATATAGTTTTTTAGATCAAAATATATATTAAATGATGATAATAATAAATAAAAGATGCGTGATTGCCTTTACTTGCATGGCATGGAGTAGCCCCTTTTGAATGACTGACTTGAAGAACTACTATTCTCGTCAACTTATGTTTTTGTTCCCTTTTAAACGTCAACTAAAGTCGATATCAATAATCGCCTAACCATAGATAAAAAAATAGGGAAATTCCCTAGAATATAAAACCATTAGCTTCTGAAATTACGTAAATACAGCACTGATTAAAACCATTCTCTCGTGTCAACTGAATCGGACCATGTGTAGCTTTCTTTTCTAGATTTGTAGTGTAGATCTAAACTGCGTTAGTTTTTAGTGGTATGCTGTAATCGTATATAGACTGCTATCGTAAATGTGAGGCAGTAGTTTTGGCAAAATAAATGAATAAATAAATAAATATTTGAGTCAGTATGTCGATTTCTATACAGAGGCATGACTGGTTATAAACAATACTCTTTAGTCCGTGTTTAACTAGGTGACTAATTATTATATCAACAACAAAAGAAAAAGAAAAGAAAAAAAAACTTGGTGACTACAAG
Source organism: Eutrema salsugineum (assembly GCF_000478725.1). Lineage (NCBI taxonomy): Eukaryota > Viridiplantae > Streptophyta > Magnoliopsida > Brassicales > Brassicaceae > Eutrema > Eutrema salsugineum. Next base: position 1,022,237 of record NW_006256909.1, on the reverse strand, counting down.
ATCCAAATTAGTTTGTGGAATGCCATTTTCTTTTAGCTAAATGATGAAACGGCTAAAGACAATTGCATTTTTGCAAAATTATATGATTAGTAAATAGACTATGAGACAGTGAAGGAGATTCGGGCATTCTATCATGTTTGGGTATTACTTGTTCAAACAGATGTTCATAAAAAAGGGTATTACTTGTTAGAACTAAGATAATCGTACAATATTTAACTAATTAAGACTATATGAATGGAAAACTATAACAGTCAGGAGTATAGTAGTTGAGATATGAGGAAGATTCAAGGTGGCTATAACACAATTATTCGCAATGTCAAGTGAAACATCGCTATCAAACTCGATCCCCACCACTCTCTATTCCCTCATATAGATGATCCTTGTGATCATATCAATACGCACACAACACACACAAAAACACTATGGATTTTGACCCCCAAAAAAATCAATAAATAAATACACACACAACATTTAGAAAGAATAATATTATGATATTCACAACCAAACAATGATCAAATTACAAAAAAAACGCGTAGAAAAAGCCAGGAGGTTTTGAATTATTATTCTAATTACCAATAAAAAATATTTGAAATTAACCAGGAAAATATAATACTAGAAATTAATCAGAAAATTATAATACGATAAACCAGTAGTTCAAAGTACCTTAAATTGATGCCAAAAATTATAATAGTATTTAGTCTTTTTCAAAAAAAAAAAAAAAAAAATTGCAAGCTGGCGGGCGCTACTTGTGCCACCACACAAAAGCATATTATACATATAAGATCTCTCACGCCATTCATGTAATCATAATTATATAATCACACACTTAAAAGAAAAGCTTATACTTATACAAAGAGAGAAAGCGAGTTAAAAACAACTAAAAAGAAATGGCTACGAACAAAACGAATCTCTTATTGCTTCTTCTCTCTCTCTTTCTCACCCTAAACCTCGTCTCGGCTCAACTCCGCCGCAACTTCTACGCCGGAAGTTGTCCCAACGTCGAACAAATCGTCAGAAGCGCCGTTCAGCAAAAGATTCAACAAACCTTCACCACCATCCCCGCCACTCTCCGCCTCTATTTCCATGATTGTTTCGTCAATGTAACACATTTTTTCATTTATCTTTCTTCTTGATTGAATTAATTTCAATTTATGAAATCAATTAATTATATTACTATCATATAACAGGGTTGTGATGCATCGGTGATGATAGCGTCGACTAATAATAATAAGGCGGAGAAAGACCATCCAGATAATTTATCTTTGGCCGGAGATGGCTTCGATACCGTCATTAAAGCTAAACAAGTTCTTGACGCCGTCGCAAATTGTCGTAACAAAGTTTCTTGCGCCGATATTCTCACGATAGCTACTCGTGACGTTGTCAATCTCGTTCGTATACCATCACTATCATATTTTATTACATTAAACGTCTCTAATTAAAACATTATTTGTTAATATTAATTTTACATATAATTAATTCATATAGGCGGGTGGACCAAGATATGAAGTTGAATTAGGGAGGCTAGATGGGCTTTCGTCGTCGGCGGCTAGCGTCGAAGGGAAGCTTCCACATCCGACGGACGATGTTAACCAACTCACTTCACTTTTTGCCAAAAACGGTCTTTCCCTTAAGGACATGATCGCTCTCTCCGGTAAGCTTTTTGTCCTATTTCTCGACCGGGAACAGTATTATTCGGCTAGTTTAATATCAAGAATATTTACTTTTTGATTAGGATCTGATATGGTTTTAGATTTTTTTTTTTTTTTTTTAAAGCAAGTATGTTGAGTAATTGCTTTTATTTAATTTCGGTTTATCTGATCCGGTTATTACGATATCTAGGCTTACAATTTTCCGGTCCTAATTTAAATTTGGTTCGATCAATAAAAAAAAAAAAACAGGAGCGCACACATTAGGATTCGCGCATTGCACCAAAGTGTTCAATCGGATTTACAGTTTCAACAAGACAACTAAAGTGGATCCCACAGTTAACAAAGCTTACGTGGCAGAGTTACAAGCGTCTTGTCCTAGAAACATAGATCCAAGAGTGGCTATAAACATGGACCCCACAACACCTAGACAGTTCGACAACGTTTACTATAAAAACCTGCAACAAGGGAAAGGATTGTTCACGTCAGATCAAGTTTTGTTCACTGATCGTCGGTCAAAGCCAACCGTTGACTTATGGGCCAATAATGCAAAGCTGTTTAATCAAGCTTTTGGTAACTCCATGATCAGGCTTGGTCGTGTTGGTGTTAAAACCGGACGCAATGGTAATATCCGTCGTGATTGTGGAGCTTTTAACTGAATTCTCAGTATATATTTTTCTAGATTTCTTATTACTTCCATTAAAGTTGTATTCATGGGGATAGGATCGGTCTCAAGATGAAGCTGGTTTAGCTCAAATATAATAAATCTCAATTTTGGGTTTCAGTTTGCAGAAGTAAAAAGTTGTATGTAGCCTTGTAAGAATTTTGGAGTCAGAAAAAATTTAAGGCAGTGTCATTTTTGGTGAGTGAGTTTGATAGATGACTATAATTTCTCAGTCGTCTATTGTTTCGTAAGTACATGTAAGTTTTCTGTTGAGACCCAAAAAGGAATACATTGTACTTATAACATTCTCAGAAAGATTGTTAAAGACCACTCTTTCTGATTTTCCAAAGTTTCAGATAAAATACTTCTGCCACAATTCAATACATCTCTTCTACGTTTAATACCGTTTTCAACTTTCAAAGCTTTCTGTATAGCTTTCTTGGGGTATAAGGCCCAGGCCTAGCTCTAAACAAGGGAAGGAATGGCGTTTTGGGCATCTTGTTTTACTCGCTTTTGAGAAATTAGAATGCGGCATGTACTGATGTATTATTTAAGGAAATTCATTTACTTGATTAAATCAGAAAGGTTATAATTTCCTGGATTTTTGGGTCAACAGATATTAAATCCAAATATGTAATTTCCTAATTCCTGTAATATTCTGGATTTTATTTGGTGGCAATATATAGTAATGTTTGGGTTTACGGTTTACTTCTAATTATATTGAGATTTTTGGTCAACCTTTAATTTTTTATAATGTGTTTGTAGATGTTGACTATAAAAACTTGTTATAGGTTTAGAAATAAATGCAATTAATTACAAATCTAGTTATATATCAAATTAGACATAAATATTTGTATATGTTGACGATATACAGTTTCTTATTTGGCTTGTCACTTATTTGTGCCCACCATAGCCAAACAAAATTTTAAGTTCCCTCAGGTCCATTCATGTAACATAAATATGTAATCACAATTAGAACAATGGATGCGAATAAAATGAATCGCTTATTGCTTCTTCTCTCTCTCTTTCTCATCCTAAATATATCATCAGCTCAACTCCGCCGTAATTTCTACGCCGGGATTTGCCCGGACGTCGAACAAATAGTCAAAAAGGCCGTTGAACAAAAAGTCCAACAAGCTTCCATCACCGTTCCCGCCATTCTCCGCCTTTACTTTCATGACTGTTTCGTAAATGTAAAACATATTATCTTTTTAAAATTCTTTCTTAATCTTTAAATTTTGTCTTAATTAATTTAATTTCATAGGGTTGTGATGCATCGGTGATGATAGAGTCAACCAATGATAACAAGGCGGAGAAGGACCATCCAGATAATCTATCGTTGGCCGGAGATGGATTTGACGCCATCGTTAAAGCCAAACAAGCTCTTGACGCCGTCCCAAATTGTCGTAACAAAGTTTCTTGCGCCGATATTCTCACGATTGCCACTCGTGACGTTGTTAATATCGTTCGTAACTCATCACTAACTATATATTATACCATCTTTGATGCATCAAATAAATAAATTATAACATTTATTGTTGTAAATATAATTAATTTTGAGTTGATGTAGGTGGGTGCACCAAGGTACGAAGTGGAATTGGGGAGGCTTGATGGGCTATCATCGACGGCGGCAAGGGTAGAAGGAAAGCTGCCACAACCAACAGATGATGTTGACAAACTCACTTCACATTTCGCCAAAAATGGGCTTAGTCTTGACGACATGATCGCCCTCTCCGGTAAATTTTTTTCTTATACTTCTCGATCGAGACAAGCGTCATCGATATTACAACGAATAACACAAGGACATTTTTCAAACTATATCATTAAATAATATTCACTCTATATGATATTAAGAGCTGATTTAAGGAAAAAGATTGTTTCATTCTAATTGATGTTTTAATTTTTACCTTTTTGTCAATTGTATCATGCAGTTTATTTTATTTTTGATTGTAGAAATATTATAATAAAATAAGCAAATTTATTTGGTCGGATGATTTAATGGGATAATTAATTTGGATGGTTTTGATGTAAAACAAAAAAAAAACAGGGGCACACACAATTGGAGTCGCTCATTGCACCAAGGTATTGGAGAGGATATACGGTGTCAAAGAAGACCCGAAGATAAACGCTACTTACTTAGCACAACTCAAAGAGCTGTGTCCTAGAGACGTGGATCCTCGCAGATTGGTAGTTATGGACCCAACAACACCGGGAAAATTCGACAACGTTTACTACAAAAACTTGCAGCAAGGCAAAGGATTTTTCAAGTCTGACCAAGTTTTGTTCAGCGATCGTAGGTCAAAGCCTACCGTCAACTTATGGGCTAGTAATGAACAGTTGTTTAATCAAGCTTTCGTTAACTCCATGATCAAGCTTGGTCGCGTTGGTGTTAAAACCGGCCGTGATGGTAATATCCGTCGCGATTGTGAAGCCTTTAATTAGAAAATACACTTTGTGAAATTTAAGAAAAAAGATGAATATTTTTCTTTGTAACTCTGGCTTACGCGTTGCGCGCGGCCCTAGGGACATAGATCCAAGCAAAATTCATCTTTATGAAAATGGTGTTAATATATATTATATATAGAAATAGAATATCAGTTAAAAATATCTTGGTTAATTTGTGAATTATATTTTGTATACATTGTAATTTTTCTTTATTTTTTACCCCAAACAAAATAAAAATAAAAATAGCTTTATCCATGTATCTAAGAAGAAGTGTCTCTTTGCATATCCAAAAGCCGTCTGATGCCGGAAGACCTAATTTTCATTTGGAATCGATGGGAACCAATTTATCGATTTGCATCTTCTACATACAAAGCAAGTGTCAATTCTTTACAGGATTTTTATTTTCATATGAGCTGGCTGTTGTACTGAAATTTTGAATAAAACCATATAGTAAAAAGTTGAGAATTTTTTTTGAAAATTTCAAGGTGGAGGTATTTTACACATATATATATATATATATATTTCAATGAAAATTGTTTTATATAATGTATGCAATAATCAGTATTTGTAATAGATATAGATATGTCGGAAAATCCAGACCATTATATTTTAATATTGTATGTGTCTAAGCAAACCATTTTCAACAAATTATTTTTTACCATCGGCAAAGTATTATATCACCAAAAATTATCATATTTTCTAGATAGAGAGAAGTCCTTAAGTAGCCAATAATTATGCGGCTTCACTAAAAAATCCACTTCCCGTCACTACAACAACAAAAAAAAAAAAACCCTAAAAAGAGGAACCTCAAAAACTGAGTTTTGCGTCGTCGGTTTTAAACAAAAAGGTTTAATAACTTTGTCTCTCTTTTGTTTCTGTATGTATCGCCATTGAGTCCATTTTCCCAACACGACGTCGTAACTGATTCCTCCGATGGACTTCCCGGACCATCACCGTTACCCGCCTTAGAAAACGGTAGCGGAGGAATAAAAGGAACCGGTATAGCCGGAAAGGTTAGAGCTAACCCGTGGTTCAACTGGAGATCCAGATCCGAACCATACCGATCGGTTTTCACTCGTTTCCGATCAACCGGTTCAATCTCCGTCGTATTTAGCTTAGATCTGGATGATGAGAAGCGGCAATGGTGGTTTTGGTTGTTCCGGGAAACGTCTCGCCGAATATCGGTGCAGATCATCTCGGAAGAGTCATCGGAGGAGATCAACGACGGAGATTCGAGGAGATCTGACATCGGTCGTAAAGTCCCGCCGCGAAGAACAGTTTCAACCGCCGCTTGACACACGTGCCAGTTCCCGGTCCATAACATCCCAACCGCTCCGTTAACCGGATTCACCGTCCTCCCACACGCTTCAAACAACAAAGACTGAAACAAAGCTGAACAAACAACCAAACAGAAAAATCAGTCCCGATTTTTTTAAAAAATTCTTGAAACCTAATACAGAATCTTGATAAAGTGTTCGTGACCAAAAAAAAGAATAGAGGAAGAGTCGTACCAGGGCGGTTTAGTTCAGGGACGGCGGAGATGAAAGACATGAGACCGGCACGGCCGAAGAATTTAGCGACGAAGACGGTGGCGTGGCCTTGCGACTCGGCGGATTCGATCCATTGAAGGCAAGGACGAAGGATGCATGTTTCGCTGCATCCTTTTCTAAGAACTCTACATCCATTGCAACTCATATTTCTTCCACACTCGGGAAAAAAAATTAATAATCCAATTTCAGAAATGAGAAAATATCCAATATATTGGGAAACTCTGTATGTTAAAACAAAAACAAAAAAGGGTCGAGTAATGAAGTGTTTTCAAAATTTAATTCGTATTTGGGAGAAAGAAACACAGGTTTTGATCTGATTTGGTAGAAATTAGAGGGTGAGGAGAGAAAGAAGAAACAAGTTTTAAGAAGAGGAGAGAGGCTAGATTGGATTTATAGAGAGAGAGAGAGAGTGAATAATACTAAAAGAGAGTGTGTCAACTTGATTTCTTTTTTATTCCTTTGTCCTTTCTTTTCCATTATTTTATTTAAACCATTGTGTGTATACAGACATATTTAAATATTTCAAACTTATGGGAAAGACAGAAACTCAAGAAAAGTTTATGGTATTCTTGATAGAACTTTGAAAAGTTCGAATATTTACGTCGATCGAGAATAGCTGATAAAAACTTAGCACCACAAACAAAAAGAATAGCTGATAAGATAGAACAAATAGTTAATTAACTTTCAACTTTTTTTTTTTAATATCAGCTATGCATGAAACCATCTTTATAATTAAAAGTGCGAAGATATATTGGCACTTGCTCTACATCTGTTGATTTAATATAATTGCACTGTTATGTATTAAATTTGCCAAGATATCACTAAACCAAATTAAGTTCGAACCTTGTGTGTCTTTTCTAGTGAAAGGTAAATGACCATTTGGACCAAATGAAGAAAGAAAAAAAAACATGCACCATTAAGAAATTTTTTACATATACGAGGAGTGGACTAGGATATAATATGTTTTTGATCTAATGAGTTATACTCCAATATGTATAAAAACAAAAGCGTACTGATATTGCAATAATCATGGAGCGGGATAAACTAATATTTCGTTCTTTTAAAATTTTGATTAATCTATAAGTTTATTGGTATTCTGACAATTAAAAAGTAGGTGAGGACGAAAAAAGAAGAATTACACTATTACAGGAAAGGACAGCGTTTTGAGAGGGGTTCCAAAGGTATTGGCATTAGGGTAAGAGAGAGAAAGAGCGTTTCCGTTTCTCCGCGAACACTTGTCGCTGACTCAGACTCGTGTAATTTTATATTACTTTTTTTGCTTCTTCTTTTTTTTTTTAATTACTTATTCTCAAGATGTACTCGTTCAATAAAGAAACCAAAGCTGAATTTGGGATTTGATAGAGAGAAAAAGGAATAGACAAATCTTACGTCAGGAGACGATGGGGTGCACGTGGATTAGGGGATATTATTGGTACAACTTGTGGTGTGTATTTTCATGGGATGTTTAGGAAATTTAGTTTAGAAAAAAAAAAGATGATTTATTGTGTGTTCTTTGTGGTGTAGTTATTGTGTGTTCTTCTTTTGTTTAGGTTAAAGTTATCGTGCGTTACTTGATGATGCGATGATTTGGGTGGTGAATGAATCGTATTATTCTAAAGTTTACTCATTTGGAGGGCATTATTGAAGCAAAAGAAACTAATCACAAGTGGGCAAAGTGTTAAAAGGAAGACCATATAAAAAAAGGAGAGGATAAAGTGTTGTGGTTATGTAGCTACATATTCTTATATTATTCTGTGGTAGATAGATACACAGTAAGACCGCCCGGATATCCAATCAATAACAGTTTTCGTTTTTTGTATAGTTTTCAACAACGAAACTTGGAAAGAAATATTCACCAACAACGAAACTTGAATTAAATAGATCGTAACCCAAACAGTAATACTTTTATGTCTCAATTGTAGTGTTTCTTTTTATGTTTGTTTGTATATTTAATGCTTAATGTAAATGAATCTATGATTCCTAATGTTTGAATCATAATTTGCGTCGAATCCAAATGCAATTGTTTTTTTTTCGTAGAAATATCTTAAAAAACGTATACGCAAATCATAATTTTAATTTTAAGAAAAATGGGTACAAGTAAAATAATATAGGTGCTTGTACCATTTTCTTATATTTTAATTTGAATGGTAAAATTTCTTTTAAAAAATCCAAATGTGATTGATTTTGTCTTTAAAATGTACCATTGTAATTTTATTTGGAAAAGATATATTCTTTTTAGAAAAAAACTTCATATAACGCTAAAGGAAATACAGTTAGAATCATAAGTACCATAACAAATGAGATCTTATATTATGTATATTGATGGAATTTTTTTGGGTCTAATATGTACTGAATGGTGATAAACTAAAAGCATTCCTAACATTTGTTACATTTTTGGGTATTAGATACATTATACTATGATATATCGATCGGATTCATATTTGGAAAATGTCAGTTGAACCAAACCAGGAAATTCATTTTCACCTTTCATTTTCACCTATGTGGCTATGTACAGTACAAATAACTGATTTCGAACGAAATCGACTTTTTGATAAGTTTCAGTAGAAATACGATGTAAGCTACATGTCTATATTCATGTTTATCTTATGATTAGTGGGACATTAGGACATAAAAACATAATCAGAAAAAGTCACATGACGGTTTGAGCTTAAGATATTTACGAGGTTAAAAAAGAGTATATTTTTGCATGGATTATATGAGCTATATCCAAATTGCTCTGACTAACTTGTGTCAACCTACTTTCATGTTTCTCCAATCACTTTGGAAAGATAAATACTATTATTAACTGGAGAGGAACGTGATGTGCCATGAGTCATGTCCTCGTCGTCTTCCAAAACCTCATGTGTGTCCATATATATAAATCATAATTTTATTTTATAAGTACCAGGCCAGTACTATAAAACGCTGTTAATTTATTGTATATTGACTGATAATTACATTTGACTCTACGTACCTACGACACAACATAAGTTTTCGCAATCTCCTGGAACTACAAAAGCCGTTATTGACCCTTCGCCATATTCAAAGGTTCTTCTCTCTGCGTGTGAGTGTGTGCGTCTCTGTTTCTCTCGTTTTTTTTCTTTTGTTTTCTATTTTCTTTAAAACATTTTTCTTTATCTGCGGCGAAAAAATTAGAAAATTTGGAAAAGTGCTTTGCTTATCCAAGTGCTTCAGTGGCGAATCTTCCTAAAATTCTGACCTAATTAGAGAAATTATGTTGTGTATCACATCATGTTCCACTCTTTCTCAGAATAGGTCCGAAATTACTACTTAAAGTATAATTACATTAATTCTTATACAAAATACGACTTTTTACCTGCAAAATAAAATATAACTTAATGGACTGGTGACACTGATCCAAAGTATTTGGTTTATCACTGTGAAACGTATTATAAGCAAAACAATTACGATTATTATTCCATAAAAAAACAATTATGACTAGTGTAAACATACAAAAAAAAAGAGGAAAAGTAAGCGCATTGAAGCATTGAATAGAAGACTTATTAATAAGAAAAAATGTTAAACAACAAAAAAAACTTGTGGAATAGCAGATTTTTGTTATATTAATAATGTTAAACAACAAAAAAAACTTGTAGAATAGCGGATTTTTGTTATATTAATAATGTCGAATAATAAACTGAGTTAACTTATATCGTGATTTCATATAATGATGGTCATTTGCTCCATTCCAAACAAAAAAAAAAAAGAAGAAATTATCAGAAGTCAGAACGTGTATTTTTAGTTTTTCTTGTTTTTGAATGGTCAGATTTTTCTTAACTTTCTGCTTTACAATTGATTAACATTTCTTATGACTGTTACTGTCGCTTCTGACGTGGCATACTTATCCAAAATAAGTGGATTTTTAATTATGTGTTCGTACAGTTGAACTCGCTGGAATGCAAGTAACAACAATCATGATATCGTATACGATCATATATTCATATTCAGATATTCGTTTTTATATCCTCCTTTTATCTATTCAGTATTCATGCCGTATTGCGATTTTTTTTGTTTGGTTCTTGTTGTTATGCTATTTCTGTTAAATTTACAAGGTTTCAGATAAAATTTGAAACTATATACGTACTGCAAAACACATAAAAGGCTTGTATGTCATAAACCAAATCATATATATTAACAAGTAGAGAGGGAAAATATTTTCTCATTAATTCTGTAAGGTGTATCAGTTACATATATATACAAGTCTGGTTAAGTAAAAGAAAGCTTAACTTAACTAAACCAATAATATACAGCTAATACACCCCCCTCAAGCCTGATCAACCTTAGGTAGATAAAGGCTTGAAATGGACATACGCCAAAGTAAAGAATGAAAAGAACCCGGATGAAGTGGTTTAGTCAGAATATCAGCCAATTGGTTTGAAATAGACACATGAAGCACCTTCAGGAATCCATTCTTTACTTGATCGCGAGTAGTGTGACAGTCAACCTCAGCATGTTTAGTCCTCTCATGGAAGACTGGGTTATTAGCAATGTGCATCGCTGATTTATTGTCGCAAAAGAGCTTCGTCTGAGATACGACTGGCACATGAAGATCCTTGAGTAACTGATACAACCACATCAACTCCTTAGTAGCCACTGCCATACTCCGATATTCAGCCTCAGTGCTGCTTCGGCTTACAGTTTCCTGCTTCTTAGATTTCCAGGTAATGAGTGAGGAGCCAAGAAATACACACATGCCCGTAACAGAGCGGCGTGTATCCGGACAAGTCGCCCAGTCCGCATCTGCAAACCCATTAAGGCAAAGATCTGTAGTGGCAGAGTAAAACAAACCTTGCCCAGGGTTGTTCTTCAAGTATTTCAACACATTGTGAGCCGCATGAAGATGCACATCAGTAGGGCAAGAGAGAAACTGACTTAAGCGATTAACAGCAAAGGTAATGTCAGGTCTCGTAATGCAGAGATATAGCAAACGACCCACTAGTGCTCTGTATGGAGTAGCATCATCTAGCAATTTTCCTGTTTCTTTGCTAAGAGGAACTTTAGGATCCATAGGCACCGATCTTGGTTTGCATCCTAACAATCCTGTATCCTCCAATAGATCAAGGCAATACTTTCTCTGAGAAACAGATATTCCACTCGAATTCCTGGCAATTTCAAGCCCGAGGAAAAATCTGGCTGGACCTAAATCCTTCGTCTTAAACTGCTTAGCCAGAGCAATTTTAACCGATTCTACTGCTTTGTCATCATTACTAGCTATTAGTATATCATCGACATAGACTAATAGAGCAATGAATGAGTTACCTCGCATCTTCACAAATAATGTGTCATCGGCATAGGACTGAAGAAAACCATCATCAAGAAGTGCTTTAGACAAACACTTGTACCACTGGCGAGAGGCTTGCTTCAATCCGTATATAGATTTATGAAGGCGACATACATGATTTGGCGGTAATGATCCAGAAGATGGTGTGTAGCCTTGTGGAAGACTCATAAAAATCTCTTCTTCTAAATCACTGTGTAGAAAAGCACTTGTGATGTCCATCTGTGTCAAACTCCAGCCCATTCTCGCACTTAAACCAAGGATGAGTTTGACACTAGCTAGCTTGGCTACAGGAGAGAAAGTATCAAAGAAGTCCACACCCTCCTGCTGAGTGAAGCCTTTAGCCACAAGCCGTGCCTTGTAACGTTCCACCGTGCCATCAGCATTGTATTTGATTGTAAATACCCATTTACAACCCACTACATTTTTTCCAGGAGGCAATGATTCAACGGACCAAGTTTTGTTAACCTCCATATTGGACAATTCCAGATTACAAGCATCAGTCCATTCCTTTGAAGCCATGGCCTGTTTAAAAGTCTTTGGTTCGGTGTCCATAGAGAAAGAGAGGATAACAGACTGATATGGGGAATTTAAGTGTTTATAAGAGAGAACAGATGAAAGAGGGTAAGGAGTAGAAGAAACCTTCGTAGAATTGGGAGGAGTAGAAATTTGTGTTAAGGAACAATGGTAATTGGATAGGTACCCTGGTGCCTTTGTCGTGCGTTTTGGCCGGGCATTAGGAAGTGAAATAGGAGCACTCTCTGTAATAACAGGTGAAGTATTTCCTGGAACAAGTGTTGAAGATTGTGATGCAGATGATGCATGAGTAGTAGATGGTGGAGGAGATGCAGGTGGAGATGAATGTATGGAATGATCAAATGATGATGGAGATGAATCATCGAGAGCAACAGGTGTTGACAATGGAAGTATAGTATCATGGAAGATGTCTGATGAATTAGAATTGGAAGAACTACAAAACGGGAATTCATGTTCATGAAAAACCACATTGCGAGACACAGACACAAGATTAGTATCTAAGTGCAGAACTTTGTATCCCTTATATCCAGATGAGTATCCTAAGAAAATGCATTAATCAGCACGATGACTAAATTTATGTCTATCCTTTTGCAAAGTAGAAACATATCATAAACATCCAAATGATCGTAAGAATGTATATGTAGGTTTCCTTTTGGTAAGCAGTTCATAAGGAGACAAATTCTTAAGCAGAACGGAAGGAATTCTATTAATGAGAAAAGCAGCAGTCAAGATGCAATCACTCCAGTAAATCAAGGGTACATTGGATTGAAAGAGTAATGCTCGTGCTACATTTAACAGATGTTGATGTTTACGTTCGACTACAGAGTTCTGTTGTGGGGTATATGCACATGAAAACTGATGAATGAAGCCATGTTTTGCAGTAAGATCATGAAAAGCTAATTCTGGAGCATTATCAGTCCGAATCATTTTAATGACAGCATTGTATTGAGTTTGGACATGAGTAATGAAAGTAGAGAAGATTTGAGAAACATCACTTTTCCTTTTCATTAGATGAATCCAGGTTACACGCGTACTATCATCGACAATAGTCAAGAAATATCTATATCCTTCTACAGACTCTGTATTAAAAGGACCCCATATATCTAGATGAAGTAGATCGAATGGAGATTTGCTAATATGATTATGCGACTCAAAGGACAGACGTTTTTGCTTAGCTAGAGGACACACTGAACAATGAGACTCTGTTGACAAACTAGACTTAGGTATATTCAAGGAACTAGAAAGTTGAAGTAACTTGTCGGATGATGGATGTCCGAGGCGTTGGTGCCAGAGATGTCCATCAACAGCTAAGGATCCAGAGAATTGCAATGTTGGTGAATCAAGTTGTAGAATGTAGAGATTATGAATGAGTGTTCCTATACCAATCATCGAGTCTGGAATAGACCCCTGTATGAAACACGAATCAACATAGAAGTGAGCTGAACATGAACTAGATTTTAATAAACTACTCACAGAAAGCAAGTTGAACTTAAAAGATGGAACATGAAGAACATCATGCAGTACTAATGATGATGATAAATGAATAGTGCCCGTGTGTGTAATCTCAACCCGAGTTCCATTCGGTAAAGAAACTGTTATTCCAGAAACTGCAACTGTTTCACTAAACAATGCCAAGTCAGAACACACATGACAAGTGGCACCACTGTCAATTATCCAAGAACCATAAGGAAGATGATTATAAAGGGTGGAAAGGCATTGATGTTGAAAAGTCAGTCTATTATCCTCAAACCTCAAGGATGTGGAGGGAAAAGGAAAAATACCAGAGGAGGATTGAGGTTGCATAGCTCCATGTTCGGTGATAGTGGCCACAGGTGCAGGCGATGATGTGGAAGCCGCACTCTCAGTGACATTGATCTGAGCAGTCATTTGGTTCAGTAAGGATTGGATTTGATCCGGGTTGAGATGACTGAGATCTAAGTTCATGGATTGAGTAGGTAAGTTCGGTGTTTGTGGATATGGGTAAGGATTAACCACCATGTTGGCAACAGGAGGTGGCCTCATGTTGTTATCAAAAGAACCTCGAGGTTGAAACTGTTGCTGAAACTGTCCTCTCGGTTGCATGGGAGCTTGATTAGAAGGTCTTGGATTCTGATTATAACCAGATTGATTGCTCTTGTAGCCTGGTATATAGCCTGGGGGATATCCATGTAATTTGAAGCATTTCTGAATAACATGTCCAGTCTGATCACAATGTGTACAGACAGGACGAGACTTAGGTCGATAACCATTCTGGACTGCATATGCTGCATTTTCCACTTGATCTCCCAACTGAGAAGCATAAGCCGATTGTTGATTCGGTGTCGACGAAGAAGAATTCTGAAAAACCACGTTTTCAGGTTTAAAAGCAGGCTTTAAATTCTTCTGTCTCTCATCCTGTGCTACCATGTTATATGTGTCCTCAATAGAAGGAATTGGTTTAAGCACAAGGATGTGACGACGTAGAGATTCATAACCTTCATTGAGCCCCATTAAAAACTTTGTAACTTTGCTACGATGCTGAAGATCTTCCCACAATCAGCAGCATTACATTCACATTTCCCACATGTGCATACTGGTAACTCAATGTAATTCTTATATTCCTCCCAGAGAGTAATCAATTCAGTATAATAGCTACTCACATCCATTGATCCTTGTTGCAAAGTACTAAGGCGTTGTTCGATCTCATAAACCCTAGGTGCATCATTCTGCTTAAATCGAGATGAGAGATTTTTCCAGATACCTTCAGCGGTTGAGATGAACAACAAGCTTTGTCCAATCTTCTTGGATACAGAGTTCATAAGCCATGTGGCCACCATATCGTTGCATCTCGACCAAGATCCTGAGTCGCGATGACCTTCATTAGGTTTAGGAATGGTACCATCTATGAACCCAAGCTTGTTGCGCACATTGAGTGCCATTTGTACAGAACGACGCCAAGAATGAAATTCAGCTTCTGTGGTGAGTCGATCGGATACTAGAACGAGACCAGCATGATCTGAGCTATGAAGAAAGTATGGATTCTCATAGAAATCCGTTTGCGTGCGAGAATTTCCCGAAATCGGAACCTCCGAAGTTGAATCAGTAATTTCCACCATCGCGATAAAGAAAGAATCAAGAAAAATTCGTCGAATCAATGTGATATCGAACGAGAGAAAGAATTGATAAGTGTGACGATATGATGAGAATCAACCACATACAAATCTAATCGGAGAAGAAGAAAACGATGAAGATGAAGATCAAGATGGATTTGAAAGTTTCCAGAAATTGAGCCACTAGATTCGTAAAGAAAAGAAAAAGTATGTCAATCAAGGAAGCACTCATCGAGAATCAAAGAAGATGAACATCTATCAAAGAATTAAAGATATTGAAGCTCGAAGATCCACCATTGATGAAGAAAGGTTGTTACGCGAAAGCTTTCTCTCACTTGGCTCTGATATCATATTAACAAGTAGAGAGGGAAAATATTTTCTCATTAATTCTGGAAGGTGTATCAGTAACATATATATACAAGTTTGGTTAAGTAAAAGGAAGCTAAACCAATAATATACAGCTAATAATATATGTAACTTCAAATAACATAGATCATAACATAAGTTAACTTATGATGTCATTTTCAAGTTTCTGTTCTCCCTACGATACAGAGACAGAGAGACACATGTATCCTACGATACTATCCACTTGGTTACGATAAAAACAAAGTCACCGCTTTAGATAGAGAGAAGTCTTGCGTGATGGTGAAACCGTGAAAGATACAATTTTTTTGTTTTAATGTTTTTTTTAGTTGTGGATAGATAAGGTATCTGCAAAAACCAATGATCCCTCTTTTCCCTGTAACAAAGGACAAGAAAAACAAAAAAAAAAAAGAAGAAGATTAAGTTGAGAATATAGAGGAACTACTGAGGAAGTGTGAACAGAGAGAGAGAACATAGTTTACATAGATCACTGTACTTAATTATTGTGTTTTAGGCTTTGATGGCTCCGTCAAGTCCAAGATTGGTGGTGAAGGTTGATTTGAAGAAGAAGCCATGGCAGCAGAGTAAGCCACTGCATAATAGATGGCATCCTGAGATACCATCAGTTGCAACAGTAAAGGCTGGTGAATTTTTCAGAGTGGAAATGATTGATGCAATGGGAGGTGTTGTTAAAGACGATGCCTCTGCAGACGATATTAAGAACGCAGACCTTTCTACTGTAAGAGGGTTTAGTGAGAATCATTTGTAAAAATCAATGATGTACCCATGAATTAGCTTTAAGAGATCAAGTTTTTGGTGATTGTGCAGAGTCATCACCTAAGTGGACCGATCAGGGTTCTGGATGAGGATGGTGTTGCAGCCAAGCCAGGTGATCTTCTTGCTGTTGAGATATGCAATTTGGGTCCTTTACCAGGAGATGAATGGGGATACACTGCTTCGTTTGATAGAGAGAATGGTGGTGGCTTCTTGACTGACCATTTCCCTTGTGCGACCAAAGCTATTTGGTACTTTGAAGGGATCTATGCCTACTCTCCTCATATTCCTGGTGCGAACATAACAGATTCCATCTCTTTTTATTGGGATTTGGCTGCAGAATCTTGTTGTTGATGTAGCTCACATGCCAATATCATCATGTGTAGGAGTACGTTTTCCGGGTTTGACACACCCAGGAGTCATTGGCACAGCTCCATCAAAAGAACTCCTGAGAATTTGGAATGAAAGGGAAAGAAAATTAGAAGAAAGTGATCTCAAGTCCTTAACACTATGTGAGGTTGTGCACCAGCGACCACTAGCAAACCTACCAACAACTAAAGGATGCCTCCTAGGGAACGTAAGTGATACTAACTGTTAGTTAGAATTGTATTTGCAATGGCACAGTACTTATCTCATCAGACCATTGGGGAATTCTTACATAATCCTGTTGTAGATAGAAGAGGGAACACCGGAATGGGAAATGATTGCGAAGGAGGCTGCGAGGACAATCCCAGGAAGAGAAAACGGAGGAAACTGTGACATAAAAAACCTAAGCAGAGGCTCTAAAATATACCTTCCAGTGTTTGTGGAAGGGGCAAATCTAAGCACTGGTGATATGCATTTCTCGCAAGGAGATGGTGAGATCTCGTTCTGTGGTGCTATCGAGATGAGTGGATTTCTAGAACTCAAGTATGTACATTGGTTCCTACTTGCACCTCTTCAACATTTATATTATAAAAGGTTTCTTTGATGCTATCATTTTTGTGCAGCGTTACTAAGAAGTTCTTATCAGATAACGTTTTTTAACTCATTAATTAGGTGTGAAATCATAAGAAACGGGATGCAAGAGTACCTTACGCCAATGGGACCAACCCCTCTCCATGTAAACCCGATCTTTGAGATAGGTCCAGTGGAACCGAGATTCTCAGAGTGGCTGGTCTTTGAGGGTATCAGTGTCGATGAGCGTGGGAGACAACACTATCTAGACGCAACAGTTGCTTACAAACGGGCAGTTCTCAACGCCGTAGACTATCTTTTCAAATTTGGTTACTCAAAAGAACAGGTATTAATCTCTGCAGCTTGATGTTTCTCACAGAATCTAGTTGATCACAAACCAAACGTTCGTGAATTAAAAGCTAGAAAGAAAAATTTCATCATGGTGTGAACAGGTATACCTGTTGCTCTCATGTTGTCCATGTGAAGGAAGGATATCTGGTATAGTTGATTCTCCGAATGCTGTTGCTACACTAGCAATACCTACTGCCATCTTTGATCAGGTATGAATTTGTGTCCCTCTGTTCTTTGCTTAACCCAGAGAGCTTCTTGAGAAATTTGTTGAGTTTGCTTTGTTCTTAAACTGAAAAACAGGCAATGCAAACATGTTAATTGCTTTTGTATGTTCGTTCATGAAGGATATTCGGCCAAAGGTGCGTAAGGTTCCAGTAGGACCTCGGATAGTGCGGAAACCAGACGTTTTGAAGAGCACATATGATGGAAAGCTTCCAATCACAAAGAATCCAAGTTGGTCGACGTAGCTTCTAGAAATAAATTATATAGCAACGCAACTATCAAAACTGTCTAATCAGACATATGTTTTGAAATAAAGAGATAAAATGAGTCCATGAGAAAAAGCCTTGTAAAAAAAAATCTCTATCAAGACTGTATAATCAGACATAGCTTCTAGAAATAAATTTATGTAGAGAGGCACATATGATTAGTTTGTTAAATCGGAAATTCCAAATCACGAAACCGGAGGGTAATGAATTGCGTCCTTAATCTTTATATGCACTATTTTCTGGGTGAATGCATTAAATTTTGTATCAAAATAGCTTACATTGAATTAGAATTAATAACTCGAATGTAAGATTCCCCGTCATGAGCTCCTCCTATATGTACATAACAGAGATCCTCTCCATAACATAAGTCAATGTAATATTATTTTCAACTTCTTGTCATCTATGCACGGCCACACATGCAGACACAAAGAGACATACATATCTTATGGCATTATCCACTTGGAAAGATGAAAGAATGTCATTTGGTTCGATAAAGAAAAGTCTACGAGATAGTGAAATATGGAATATTTTTACTGTCTTTTACTTGTGGATAAGGAATCTACAAAACCAGTGATCCACTTTTTATTACAAGTGAGAGAAAAAGAAACCAAGCATATATAAATATAGAGCGTGTGAGTAGAGAGAGAATAAATACCACTGTACTTACTGAGTTCGGTTTGATGGCTCCAGCAAGTCCACGTGTGGTGGTGAAGGTGGATTTGAAGAAGAAGCCATGGCAGCAGAATCAGCCTCTGCATAATAGATGGCATCCTGAGATCCAACCAGTTGCAGAGGTCAAGGTTGGTGAGTTGTTTAGGGTGGAAATGGTTGACTGGACCGGAGGTGCAGTCAAAGACGATGGTTCTGCTGATGATATTAAGAGCATAGACCTCTCTACTGTAAGTGAGTTTAAGAAAGGAACATGAGTAATCCAGTCATATGATGATTTTGCATATAGATAAAAGTTTCTTGGTGATTATGCAGGTTCATTACCTGAGTGGGCCGATCAAAGTTGTGGATGAGGATGGTGTTGCAGCCAAGCCAGGTGATCTTCTTGTTGTTGAGATATGCAATTTGGGTCCTCTTCCAGGAGATGAATGGGGATTCACTGGTTCATTTGATAGAGAGAATGGTGGCGGTTTCTTGACTGACCATTTCCCTTGTGCGACCAAAGCTATTTGGTACTTTGAAGGCATTTATGCTTACTCTCCTCAAATTCCAGGTAAGAACATAACCATGTAGCTGCCCTTGTTATGAGATGTTGTACTGATTATTGACATGCTAATATAAATCGCATCACGGCACGGTAGGAGTACGGTTTCCGGGTTTGACACACCCAGGAATAATTGGCACAGCTCCAACAAAAGAACTCCTGAGAATATGGAATGAAAGGGAAAGACAATTAGAGGAAAGTGGTGTCAAGTCCTTAACACTATGTGAGGTTGTGCATCAGCGGCCACTGGCAAACTTACCAACAAGTAAAGGATGCCTTCTAGGGAATGTAAGCTATACAAAACGCTAACTGAAGATGCCATAAAAAAAAAATCTTGAATTGTATAAAATGGTACATACCTTGAACTCTTGGGGATTCTTACATAATCCTTTTGTAGATTGAAGAGGGAACAGTGGAATGGGAAAGGGTTGCGAAGGAGGCTGCGAGGACAATCCCAGGAAGAGAAAACGGAGGAAACTGTGACATAAAGAACCTAAGCAGAGGCTCTAAAATATACCTTCCAGTGTTTGTAGAAGGGGCAAATTTAAGCACTGGTGATATGCATTTCTCGCAAGGTGATGGTGAGATCTCCTTCTGCGGTGCCATCGAGATGAGTGGATTTCTAGAACTCAAGTATGTACATAAGTTCCTCACTGCACTTCTTCCTGTGATTATACTCTTAATAAGGTTTTCTTTGATATTCCTTTTTTTTTGTGACTAAGACAATCTAACCAGATACCATATTGTAACTTATCAATAGGTGTGAAATCATAAGAAACGGGATGCAAGAGTACCTTACACCAATGGGACCAACCCCTCTCCATGTAAACCCGATCTTTGAGATAGGTCCAGTGGAACCGAGATTCTCAGAGTGGCTGGTCTTTGAGGGTATCAGTGTCGATGAGAGTGGGAGACAACACTACTTAGACGCAACAGTTGCTTACAAACGAGCAGTTCTCAACGCCATAGACTATCTCTTCAAATTCGGCTACTCAAAAGAACAGGTACTGGTCTCTGCAGCAACTGAACAAGCATGAAAACTGTAGAGAGAAAACTGATGAAGAAACTATGATGTGAACAGGTATACCTCTTACTCTCATGTTTCCCATGCGAAGGGAGAATATCTGGGATAGTCGATTCTCCAAATGCAGTTGCTACACTTGCAATACCCACTGCCATCTTTGATCAGGTTTGACATTTAAAAAAAAAAAACTTTTTTAGAGAAGCCAGAGTTTGCTCTGTTCTTGATAGCGAATAACTAAGGAAGGAAGGAACATGAAATGATTTCTTTATGTTCACGCAGGATATTCGGCCAAAGACTCGAAATGTTCCGGTAGGACCTCGAATACTGAGGAAACCAGACGTTCTGAAGAGCACATATGATGGAAAACTTGCAATCACAAAGAATCCAAATTCTTCCTCTTAGCTTCTACAACAAAAAAAAAAAGATCTAAAAGCTAATACCAAGACTGTAAAAATCAGGTATATGTTCCAGTAAATAATAAAGCAACTCAAGAAACCGGAAGGCAATGAGATGCTCCCTTAGTCACAAATGCACCATTTTCCATAGTAATCGCAGTAAATCTGGTAATCGACATAGCTTGATTTCAGTTTCTTGCAATTAAAATTAAAAAATTGAGCACATAATATAAGTAAGAGTGTATGATGATCCATAGAAGCTTTGAAGCCAGAACATTTAACACTAGATTCTTTCTTCTACCTAATATCTCCACAAACCAAACACTTCAAATACTAGAATCAATTGCGCTTGAACTCTGCTTCAAAGCACAGAGCTGCTGAACATGTTGATCGAATCAATATCATAGGTTCATAAAATTCACAGTGAATGGTCTCGGAAACTGGTTACTGCTACAAAATTATTTCAAAACAGAGGAACACAAAACGATACCCGGAATAATCTACGGTTACATGAGAAGATTGATTCGTTACCCAAACAGAGGTTTAAGGGATTCAAGATTCTGGGTTTCGCG
This sequence comes from Eutrema salsugineum, assembly GCF_000478725.1. NCBI lineage: Eukaryota > Viridiplantae > Streptophyta > Magnoliopsida > Brassicales > Brassicaceae > Eutrema > Eutrema salsugineum. The sequence goes on along the minus strand of NW_006256909.1, from coordinate 1,000,891 downwards.
AGAATCAATGCGTTTAGTTGAAATCCACTCGGAAACGGAAAATCCGAAGGAGATAACGAGAATTCAGGTACTGCCCACAAACCCGAAAGAGAGAAGAAGAGCAACAAAGGTCCATTGCTTTAAAACTCCTACGAAAGCGACAGCAACGAAATTATAATACACAAATATTACCAATTCGAGACGAGAAGACGCAAATAGGCGTAAAAGATTTCGGCCCGTATGACCCATTAGAAGGCCCAAAGGTACTGCATAACTAGTAATGTTTAATTAGGAGATCCGAGATATTGTATATGTATTGTTTTGATAATTAAACTAACTAATTGTTCCGCACCATACGCAGAAATCTAAAAAGGTTAAATAATTGAGGTTTAGAATTAAATTAGTTAAATTAGTTAAAGTATAGAATATAGTTAAATTAGTTAATATTAATCAAGACTTAGAATGTGGTTAAGAGTTTTAGAATTAAAATGCCAAATCCAAATAACATTCAAAGATACATTATACAAATTTAAGGATATAGAATTTAGGGTTAGACCTTAGGGTTTAGGGTTAGGGCTTAGGATTTAGGGTTAGAGTTTATTGCTTAAAGTATAGAATATATAAGTTAGTTTACTATGATGCAATAGATGAAATAGATGAATGGAGCCGAAAAATTTTCTCCCTCCAAATCTTATATATAATAGATGACCAATTCTCTCCATATGAGTGACACATCATTATTTTAAATTGATATGGAGATGACATGTGTCACTTTTATAATTTAAAGTTATAATTTATTTAAAAAAAAAATTTACTATCAAGTTTTAAAACACTCAAAGAATATGAACAATTTTTTCATTAATTGATTGATAGTGATTGATATTTATTGTAATTTTATATAATTCTTAACTTTTTTTAAGATATTATATTTTAAATTGATTTTTAATTCTTTTGGATAAAATTTTAGAATTATTTATAATAACATACTAATATACATCTCAAATAATGATTATATTTGTTTTTATATTTATGATATTGTATTTTAAATTAATTTTTAAGATTGTATTTTTATATATAAAATTTTTAAAATTGTTTATAATAACATACGAACACACATAACAAAAAAATAATTATATGTTTTTTATATAAGATTTGAAAATAGTAAAAAAGAAAAATCCGCACGTTATGTGCAGGTATTCACCTAGTATATTAAAAAGTTATCCAACCGATTAATGATGATATAAATTTTTTTAAAATTACTGGTTAAAAATATTTATTTTAACTAATAACATTTAAAATAAGTTTAGTTATGCAAAATTTAAAGTTTAGGATTAAATTAGTTAAATTAGTTACTTGAATATAGTTAATTTGTTGATAAATATCAATACTTAGAATGTGGTTAAGTGTTTTAAGATGCCGATAACATTCAAAAATATACATTTTAAGGATATAGGTTTAGGGTTTAGGGTTAGGACTTAGAGCTTAGGGTTTATGGCTTATGGCATAAGGTATAAAATGTAGTAGATGATGCAATAGATGAAATAGATAAATAGAGACGAGAAATTTCGCCTCCAAAGATATTAAAAGTTATCCAACCGATTAACGATGAATATAGAGTTTTTAAAATTAAAGTAATTAATTTATCTAATAAAATTCAAATTTAGTTTAGTTATACAAAATTTAAGATTTAGGAGATAATTAGTTAAATTAGTTAAAGTATATAATATATTTAAATTAGTTAATATATTAATAGAATACAGTTAAGTGTTTCAGAATTAAGATACCAAATAACATTCAAAAATATACAATTTAAGGATATAGAGTTTAGGGTTAGGTTTTAGGGCTCAGGGTTAGGGTTTAGGGCTTAGGGTTTAAGGTGTGGAATGTAGTTAAGTTAATTTACAAATAGATGATGAAATAGATGAATGGTGGTGAAAATTTTTCTCCCTCCAAAGATAATAAAAGTTATCTAACCGATTAACGATAAATATAGAGTTTTTAAAATTATTGGTTAAATTGTAAATAATTATCTAAAAATATTCAAAATAAGTTTAGTTATACAAAATTTAAAGTTTATGATTTATTAGTTAAATTAGTTAAAGTATAGAATATTTAATTAAATTAGTTAATAGGCTTATGGCATAAGGTATGGAATGCAGTTAAGTTAGTCTACAATAGATGATGCGATAGATGAAATAGATGATTGGAAGTGAGAATTTTTTTCCCTCTAAAAATAGTAAAAGTTATCCAAATAAATATAAAATTTTAAAATTACTGGTCAAAAAGTAAATAATTTATCTAATAACATTCAAAATAAGTTTAGTTATACAAAGTTTAGAATTAAATTAGTTAAAATATAGAATATACTTAAATTAGTTAATATTAATTAAGATTTAGAATGTTATTAAGTGTTTTAGAACTAAGGTGCCAAATAACATTCAAAAATATTAAAATTTAAGGATATTGGGTTTAGGGTTGGGGATTAGGATAATGTTTAGGATTTAGGGTTAGGGTCTAGGGCTTAAGGTATGGAATGTAGTCAAATTAGTTTACATTAATCTAGAGTTAGAATATAATGAGATATTGTATTTTTTATTTTTTATTGTATTTATTAAATATATTAATTTTTGTTGAGATTAATTCACGAATTTTGAAATATTTTAAAATAGTTTAATTAGTTTATTTTAATACATTTTACATAAATTTGGGAACTATATTACAGAAATTCAAATTCTTATTTTTTTTTTAGTATCCATGAAAATCAGGGTTAGTCATGATATATAAAGAGTTTTTTTTAATATTTAATTGATAATAAATTATAAAATTGCCAAATAACATTTAAAACTTGTTTAGTTAATATTAATCTAGTGATAGAATGATGTTACGTCTTTTAAAAATGAAGTAAAGAGAATTAGTTTGTTTGTGTTATTGTATTTATTCATAAAATTAAATTTTTATAAGGGTTATTTCAAATATTTGAGGTATTTTTGAAAATTTTAGTTATTCTTTTTAATACATATGTAATACTTATGTGGATATAAAAACTAGATCATAAAGGTTTAGGTTACTACTTGTCTTTAATATTTTTAATATCTATAAAGTTGAGATCTAAAAGTTATCTAATCGTCTAACGATGAATATAGAGTTTTTAAAATTATTAGTTAAATATAGCATTGGGAAAAAATGTGATGATACTACACGTCAGGGAATTAATGTAATGTAAATATAATGTATATTCAGTTGCAAACTTGCAATGCGGTGATGGGATATTGTCTAAATGATACTATAAAAAAATTTACATTTGGCTAATGTGATCAATATTTTTGCTAAAAGGTCTTTTGCTAATTTAAAATTTTGACGGTGCTAGGATCTAACCCTACATTGAGATTTTAATGGAAAACATTTAAAAACGCTAATTAATGTTAATCAAGATTTCCATATCTCTGCAACTGTTAACCATTTTTTTTACTAAACAATTGCTACGACTTGTAATGGAAAGAGAACAAACAATTTCGAGAGAGAATCGGAATTGAGGTTACTTGTGACGTCTGCTCATTCTCACATACATGCGTGGATGTGTATGGATGATGATGGTGATTTATGATGATCATGGTAATGATAATGATGACGGAATGGGCTTTGATTTGACAAGACGAGAGTCACGAAGAGGACGATGAGATATATTATTACTTAAATTCTTCTTATCGTCAGTACTCAGTAGACATCGCTCCATGTCTTTCTCTTTTATCATCCGTATCGAAAGACCAGTCGAAAGATTTATATGTATACTTACTTATTATTAGACACAATGCATATATTTATGTCTGGCATTTTTACGACTCCTAGTACAAGCATTACTCTGAAAAGTATTCTACAATGATTTATACAATTTTACTGTTCTATAATCTAACCGATTGTCTCACATAATAGCCTGATAAACGGCAAAAGGTTAAAAGTAAAAATAGAACGGCTTAAAGAGTTTTTCATATAGATCTAAACATCTAGTTATCGTTAATGATTATGGAAGATCTAAATTAGTACTTATATTTCTACAATATTTTAACAAACAAATTATTTCTACAATATAATTCACAGTTTATAACCAAAAAAAGTTCATCGTTTTTTTTGTTACTTTAGATAACTCAGTGGTTCAGCTGACATAATTTATGGATTTAATATATTAGTTGTTAAATAGCTCTTAAATTTGGAGTTCAACAAATTTTTTGCTTTATCCTATAATCTAAGTTGGAGCTGTTATATTAGTAAAATTTGCGAGTCTAAACATATTTTTAACAAGAAAAATTTTCGTTTAGATATTGTATTTATATTTAATTAGGTTTAAATAAACTATATTAATTCTATTTATTAAAACAAAGTTTTAAAAGTGAATATGTAAGTTGAACCCAGAAAAAAAAAGTGAATACGTATAATTCTTTGTGTTTTCCACTGATAGTGTAAAACTGCGTTTCTTACTTATAACAGAACTTCCACGTTTTTTCACCTATAACACAATTTCACGTAAATATTAATTAGAAAAATACTATATGCAGTACAATAATATTAGATTCTGAAATAAGAAAACGAGGGAAGCCCCGAGTTAGAGCCAAGAGGCACCGAAACAAGCAACCTGCAACTGCAAGCAGAAGTCCCATCTTGTTCCTTTGACTATTTTCTTCCTCTCTCAAATAAGATAAAACCTTAACAAAGTCCAATTATTCACACTTTATATATGCATAATTTTTTATGCAATGTTCTTTTCTGTTCCAGATTCAAGAGAAAACAAAAGTGTTGTTTATTTGAATTTTAGTTTTAAGAAAATAAATAACTCACTGTTTTATTTAATTATCACATTGTATTAAATATATTAAATATTGTTGCTAAAAGAAAAAAGAACACAAAGATAAAATATACAATAGGCAATCAATAATTTTAAATACACCGTGAGGTTAATAATTTATTTATTTTAGTAGCAAAAAAGGACGTTAATAAATATAATTTTGTGTTGCTCTATTTGATTTACAGTTCGATTCACCTCTGGAGCGTACAATTTATAGCAAAATCCGTCGAATGGCAAACTCAATTTTTCTTCATGTTAAACAGATTCACAGCTCTGGACTAGGAGACTACTCAGACTAATCCAAATTGATAGACAAACCTTTTTCCAAATAAAAAGAAATTGAATAGATAATCATTAGTAGATATTTTAGTGTATATTGAAAAAAGTTATACAAATCTCTGATTTTCTTATATAGCAGATCTCTGATTGTTCCTGCCACAAACATCGTGATTCTGTATGAAACGTCATTTCAAGCACTCTTAATTATCGTCCACAATTCTCCATATCATAATGCATTCTTACACATACTCCTATATTTACACTTTCTATATATATAATCGCAATTAAAAAAAACTACTGCCTAAAAAGTATTAGACGAAAGCTCGTAGTAATTCTTCGAGCATCCGTCTTTATCTGAAATCTTTGGTGACCGAAAAGAAAAACCTAACACTAACACAATAATATTGTTGTTTCAATTGTTAACACTTAACACCTGTCCAAACCATACTGAATTTTCTAAAATATATTAATTAAAAAGTACATGTTCAAAACGTAAATACATTTACTTTTCTGTTCATTTGTAGTATTTGCGTTTTAGAGTATATAAACGAAAACACTATTATAATGGTTATACTAAAACAATACTTGATGATAAAAAACACTAATAATTCACACAACCAATATTACATCAGTAAAAATCCAATCTCACCTTTGAACTCATAACTACATATATAATTATATATATATATATATATTGGATTATATTCTCCTCCGCATAGTGACATATTTTAATGCAAATGCATGAACCTAAACGTATAGAGACGATTCATAAGTTTGTTTCAGGATATAGATAGGCAACATGCACATAATCTTGGTGATATCCCCAAGCATAAGGCCCGGACCAGATAAAAGGAAGGAAATAATTTTAAAATTATGCAAACAAAAAAAAGTTAGGGAATTTACACTAGTGTGAATTTAATGTTTAAATTGACACTTCCTCTGCTCGGCCGCTTTGTGCCCGCAACATTCACAGCTGGATTTACACAAAAGGACATTATTGTCATTTACTCTATCCGACAGAAGTCGGTAAAACAAAAAAACTTTGGTCTGATTTCTGTAGACTTTGACCGGTCTTAAGTCTTAAATCTCAAGTCTCAATTCTCGACTATATCGTTTTATCAGCATCCTTTAATTAAGTTGATGTATATTGGTTAAATTGTTAGTCGTTAGTCCGGATACCATATCACATGGTTCCAACAGTAATACGTCACAAATGCATAATTAGCAGAAGAGTCACACCAACACAATTATTGTTAAATGGTAATATTAAAGGATATAACTACTTTAATAATAAAAAAATCATTGATATTTATGTGATCAGAACGATTTTTCAATTGGTAATTAGTTTATAAGCAATCATTAGTATTGGAATTAACCAAATATGTTACGCAAACGCAACGAAGATATTTTTTATTATTTTATGATAATTAATTAACGAAGATATTATTGGTAATCTTATTATCTGATAAAATGATCTATCAGTTACTTATTCGTTCAATCAGTCAACAATTGGATAAATATATGTGAATAATTAAATAATTATAACCAAAACATTGCTATTTAATTGTATGAAATTTGTCATCAGATTTTGAAGCTTTCGAGATTGAAGATCCATCAGAATTCAGATGCTCTTGTAGACGAAGGTCAGCGACCAAGCTTTCTCGCATATTGAGTATTTGACACAACCTAGTATACTTGATTATTTTCTAATGTTTTTTTTTGTGATGATGATTGCTGTTTTAAACTATATAAGTCGAGAAAAGAAATATATAAATGATAATCATAATTCCGGAAAGTTCGTAACAAACCCACGTCACTCCTCGAGCCACTCCATCCACTAGTTAGAACTTAAAATTTAGTCTCATCAGTTAGTTAGATTCTGGTTATACATTAGGACCGTGACTCCGTGAGTCAACTTGCATGAGAAATAGCTCTCCGTAGTCCTTAGTATATATTTTAAGTATAACTTTTTCATATTATTTAATATTTTTCTCCTTAGGGAACATATTTTGATATTCCCACAAAACAAACGGCAAAATCGCAGCTACCTTTTTTCCTACTTGCTATATTATTCTTTCCTTTTCATTTTATGGTAAAACTTTTCATTAATTTGAACGTAGAAAACAAAAACTAAAACCATTATCTCGTAGTTCTTTCTTTTCGAAAAATAGATATATATATATATATATATAATAAGAAACCAAAAAGTAAAAATAAAACTACTGAAGTTTAGAAAAAAAAAACTAAAAACCTAATATCGACAATACAAACCAAAAAATATAAAACTCAAAAACCAAAAACCAACTAAAAAAACTACTGCCATATGAAGCAAAAACTGACTAATCCAAATTAGATCGTATTTGTTGCTATCATTTATAAAATAAACTTTTATATAATTAACATTATTGATCTAAACTGTTTAATTTCATCTATATTACAAAAAAATACCATTCCTTACTCGAACTTGATATATACAAGACTTTAAAACAAAAAATCGATATGCCATCTTAATTCATCATTCCAACATTTCACGAATTTTGTCCCCTACTGGTGGTTCACTGGTTTGTATCTTAGTTACCCAATGACTATAATAACCGTACCGCTTCGAATACTTCAGTTTTTCCGGGCGCATTGCATAATCTCGTGTCATCATTAATCAACTTCATTAGTTTACAAAATTCTAATTACGACGCTCAAAGAGAACCTACAATTACATAGTTACCTATGAGCATCGTCTTGCAAAAAATGCTCACTCAAATGACATGCGCAATGGGTTTAGCTATTCTAAATAATGTTAAAGTAAACAAAAAAAACATATATCTTGGAATGTCCAAAAACGACATGAAAATATATGTGAATGCGAATTGTATTGCACAGGTCCTACAATAATAGCTGTCCTCTGTAAAATACAAAAATAAATGTATTGTAATTAAATTAGGGTTCAGTTTGAATAAACCGTACGGTGTATATATCCAACTAAATATTTAGTATACACAAAGATGGACCGGGATATAATATATCAACATTGTCTGACGATATGATGTCTTCGAGGAATTTGTCTTAGAATTTATATGTATTCTTCGGATTTGTCTAATTATTACGAACTTACAATTAATCATATTTACATCATCAAAAAACAATACGTGTTAAATCGTAGAAAAGTTAATGTTGACAAAAAAAACAATAATTTGTCTGCTAATTGCTCGACATTTTGAGTCGTACAATATGATTCGTGGTATATCCGTATATATATGTGTGTCTAAACGATCCACGTCGTTCCTTAATTATAGTTTAACCACTACACACAATCGAACAAATAAAAAGTCTTTCAACTAACATAATAAATCATCTTGATCTTGTAACCAGACATAATATGTATAATACTATTTTCATATATTATAAATTAAAGTATGGTGAGATACAAACAAATGCCTGAAATTACGCACTGTTACATTTGTCTATTGCGACTATGCTTTATGATCAATGTATATTTATGTCATAACGTAAGCACTTTTGTCATAAACGAAAACGAAAACTATATAATTAAGTTACCGCAGAAAAGAAGAAGAAGAAGAGAGACCATAATACAAATTGATATTATGACATACTCAATAAACTTCGAATATTAAAATAGAAACCCATGACAAGAATAAATTCATATTTTCAGCTATCCATCTTTAAAATAGCCAGTGGATATCCTATATTACATATTTTAGATTTTCTAATAAAATAATATAATGGGTCCATCACAATATACTACTTTCCTAAAACATATTCGTTTATAACATGAGTTGGCAGTGTATCGTAAGAAAACAAAAGTTATGAAAATTTGATTTTGCAAAGTTTTTTATGATTACTTCATTAAGCTCATCAACTATTAAAAAATACTTCTCTTACTTTAGCTTTAGTAATCCAGTTAACACCTTTTTTTTTAGCATATTGATGATTTATATGAAGCCAAATTTTTCTTGGGGTATAAAGCCATATAAACCATCAGCAATATATGTCTATAAATATTGGTGTCTGCTTAACTGTTTTAAGGACCACGGTTTCAAAGATATAAACTTCTTTAATGACACATTTGAGATATAAACTTGGTCGATACCGATTTATTAGTTATATACACTAAATGAACTTTCGATTGCTACATTATTCATTTTTTGTTAATGTGAGGTTATATAAGAAAAAATTACCGTACAATTGACTTTTGTGGATAACTTTACAGTAAAGTCTTGATCACGCTGAAATAAAACACTAAAAACTACAGGTGTTTAGGAATCGGAAGAAATTCGAAAGAAATTCTACAGTTAATGAAATTCGAAAGAAATTCTACAGTTATAGTTTCCTATAACAGTGAAATTCTACACTAAAACACTAAACCCTTTCATGTTTCCTACAGTTAATGAAACTTAGGAATCGGAAGAAATTCGAATAATATAATAGTTTCTTTGATATAGTTTTCGTTTTAATTTATTAAAGGGAGTTTTGAAAAGCTTGATAAGTTTAATTCGTTTGGTTATATATGATCTCGATTAGTTCTAAATGTTGATTGGTTTACTCTCTTTGAATTCAATTTATATCGATTTTTTTGGTACAGTTTCAATTTGATAGGAATTGGTTTAATCAAATTGTATGTTCCTAATTGCTATTTAGAATAATCATGATCAACTGTGTTGTATACGGCTCAACTAGACTATAATGCCACTATAATGCCAAGTTGAAATTTAATTTTGATATTGATGAATTGTTGTAAGATATACATAGTGCTCGACAATGTCTTAATCAGTACAATATTAATCACCTACCAACCTGAACTATATGTTAGTATATATTTTAAGGGGGCACGTCAAGTGTGCCGTTTATTTGTCTGGTTACCTTTTTATGTTATTATTTTCGTGCGTGTGGTGCTTCTTGTCAAGTTTCCACTTATACACAGATAAATACCAACTGGTACTATTTCTGAAAATATTATTCGAGAATAATACTGACGGTAAACGGGGTAATTTGGAGCTTACTATTTCCAGATGACACCAGTAAAGATGATTTAAAAAAAACAAATATAATGTACATTGAAGTTTAAAATCTGATGTACAATGTCCAAATAAGCAGACTAGACCACCTTTTTTAGGCTCGTGAGTTGTTAAATCGAAAGATTTCCTTTAATTCGTGATTATAGTATTAATGCTTTCACATCCTTAATTGAATTACGTATATATATCATCATCATGTATTGCATGACTTAACTACTCTTAAGAGAGCTTAAAAATAAACCTACGCTTAAGAGGAATATGATAGATATTCTTTAGAAACCTTTTTTCTCCTCTAAATGGGATTCTTTTAAAAAGAAATTAGTCTAAAATGTCACTTTTTTTGTAAACAAGTCTATAAACATTGCGTGTTTTTAATATTGTGATATTTTCCTAAATTATTTAAGAAATTAATCTAAATTAAAATTTAAATAAAGCGAAGTTGAATTCGATATATTTTGTTTTACTTTTTTCCTCTCGCAAAATTAGAGCGTTTTACTTTTACGCGATTTAAAATCTAATTTGATACACATTCAGTTAATTAAACTTCTATAATCGCAGGCAAAAGAAACATCGGTTATTGTAAAAATGGGCTTGAGAGCAAATGATTACTTTGGAGATGGTGCAATGCATCAAATTGATGATGTGGAAGTCAATAGGCTGTGTGAATTTATGGGCAAGAAAGGAAAGTAGAAAAGTTTAATAGAGAGAGAGAGAGAGAGACCAAACCATAATGAGTTAACGCAGACATAGCCGCCATTTCCACTTCTCACTCCCACTTACAACTTCTCCTTTTGGGCAAGTTTTCGACATCAATGCTCGTCTTAATCACCATTATTCTACTCATCATTAATACATTGAAGCCCACTATTTTTCAGATTCACTCCTAAGGAAAAAAAGACACTAATTGTCTCTTATTATGAGCGATTTAAATTATTTAATTACATATTTATTCTTCTTATAAGTACACTCTACAATTGCTTTATTTATTTTTCATTTCATTTACCTACTGTAGTAAAGGATTATAATTTGTCTCGGGTGAAAATTTTAGGTTTTTAGTACATTTGTGAATCACCATAATTTGCAGGATCATATTACATTTTGGTTAACGTCCTCGATAGCAAATTGGTGCTAGATAAAAAAAAATAAGATGTTCAACACGACGTAAACAAAAGTATGAGATCATAGACAAAGACAGACCAACATTTCAATCTGGTCAATTTCTTTTGGTTTTTATTATTGTTCAACAAATAATTGGGTGTTTTCTTTTCAGTAAACAATTTTTACATGAATATGTAAGTAATAAATTTATTTAACTATATAAAATCAACAACTTTTTTTTTTTAAAACACATATGCAGTATGCAAATCCAAATGGTGATATAATCACAAACCACTAAACTATATATTTTGTTCATAATTTGTTATTTTATGAACTAGTTTTTGTATAAGATTTTTTTTTTATATAGAAAAGATTTGCTTGTCTAGTAGTTCCCTAATCCACTAAAAAAACCGACTTCAATTACCAGTGAAATTCTGGTTAGAAAAATATTTATCATGTAGAACTAACTAGTATTTCAATTTTATTTTTTAAAAGGAGTAAAACAAAACGGGTACTGTAGAGACTATAAATAGGATTGAGAAGATGAACTTTAAGCCTCTTTCAATCATGAACTACTCGCCTTCTCCAACTTTTAAAACTCATATCATAAATAATAAAAAGTAGCCGAAAAAAAGAGAGTCTCTTTCTCTTTCCTTTTAAATCCAAATCCTATAAACTCCATAGCTTCTCTGTTCTTTACTTATACCTCACGTTATACATATATAGCTTCTATAAATGCTTCTCTTTCCTCTCGAATAATCTTCCCTCATTTCTACACTCACCTTCCTCTCTACATAAACCCTATCTCTGCTTCACTCTTCCTCAAACTCTCTCTTTATTCTAGTTCTCTCTCTCGCTGCTCTGTTCTTTCTCTCTCTCTCTTTCCCTCTCCCTCTCTCTAATAGGAAAATATGACGGTGGTGAGAGAGTACGACCCGAGCCGAGACTTAGCCGGCGTGGAAGATGTGGAGCGACGGTGTGAGGTCGGACCAAGCGGCAAGCTTTCTCTCTTCACCGACCTTTTGGGTGACCCGATTTGTAGGATCCGACATTCACCTTCTTTCCTTATGTTGGTAATTACTAATTTCCCATTCATTTTTCTTTTTATTTGCGTCTCTTCTTCTTCCTTCTCTTCTTAAAAAAAAAAAACAGATTTTTATCTCGAAAACTCTGTTTCTCAAAAGAAAGGAGAAAACAGAGGATACCAACCTTTCAACCTTCGATTAAATTAAAAAAAAAAACCATTTCCATAACTTAATAGAGCTTAGTTATTATTGTTGGTATTTGTATTTTTGTTTTTCGTTTCTAGTATTTTTTTCTCCGACTCTTGATAAGATCAAAAGGCTCATCATTTATAGTTTCTGAACCAAATACATCGAGTAACTAACCAGAAAGTTAAAAAACTTTTAAATTTATTTAAACAGGTAAAAAACAAATTTAATAACGGAAAGAAAAATTGAAATCGTTTTTGTAACAGGTGGCTGAGATGGGTACGGAGAAGAAGGAGATAGTGGGCATGATTAGAGGTTGCATCAAAACCGTTACATGTGGCAAAAATCACGATTCCCCTAAACTAAACGACGTCGTTAAGCCCCTTTACACTAAACTCGCCTACGTTTTGGGCCTTCGTGTCTCTCCTTCTCACCGGTATGGTTCCGTTTTTCCCTCTAATCACGCAATTACAAAGATTCTGATTTAATTAGTAGGGTAATTAAAACTAATGATTTACTCATTAATTTTGTTTTTTTTTTTTTTGGCAGGAGGCAAGGGATAGGGTTTAAGCTCGTGAAGATGATGGAAGAGTGGTTTAGGCAAAACGGTGCCGAATATTCGTACATAGCAACTGAAAATGATAATCAAGCTTCGGTTAATCTTTTCACCGGGAAATGCGGTTACTCCAAGTTCCGTACACCGTCGATTTTGGTCAACCCGGTTTACGCGCACCGGATCAACATCTCACGGCGAGTCACTATCATCAAATTAGACCCGAGCGATGCAGAATCCTTATACCGACTCCGGTTCAGCACAACCGAGTTTTTCCCGCGGGATATTGATTCGGTGCTGAATAACAAACTCTCCCTCGGAACTTTTGTCGCTGTTCCACGTGGCAGCTGTTATGGATCCGGGTCTGGATCATGGCCCGGTTCGGCTAAATTCCTCGGGTACCCGCCTGAGTCATGGGCCGTGTTGAGCGTGTGGAACTGCAACGACTCGTTTCGGCTAGAGGTTCGTGGCGCGTCGGGATTGAGGCGCGTGATGGCTAAAACGACGCGCGTGGTTGATAAAATGTTGCCGTTTTTGAAACTCCCTTCGATCCCATCGGTTTTTAAACCGTTTGGGCTTCATTTTATGTACGGAATCGGAGGAGAAGGCCAACACGCGGAGAAGATGGTGAAATCGCTGTGTGGTCACGCGCATAACCTGGCGAAAGAAGGAGGTTGCGGTGTTGTGGCGACGGAAGTCGCCGGAGAAGAGCCGTTGCGGCGAGGAATACCATATTGGAAAGTATTATCGTGCGAGGAGGATCTTTGGTGTATTAAACGGCTTGGGGAAGACTATAGTGATGGTGCTGTTGGTGACTGGACTCAATCGCCACCTGGCGTTTCGATTTTTGTGGACCCTAGAGAATTTTAAAGTTTTTTAACTGTTGATAATAATTTAGAAACTTATTATTAACCTTCATCTCATAGTAATGGATTTTTCTTGTATAAGCTTTTTTTATGTTTTATATATCATGATGGGTCTTTTAGTTTTAGAATTAGTCTTCTTCCTAGGTAATCTTCTTTTTTTTGTTTGTGGGTGTTAAATTAGTGGTAAGAGGCAATATCTTCTACTTTTGGGTTTGTGTCTTCTTGTCTTGTAAATGGATCTAGCTTTTTAAGATACTTTTTCTCTGGCCAAATCAAAATGCCGACCTGATTTATTTTTTGTTTTTAATGTATATTGAGAAATTTAATGAACGCATTAATACGTGGAATGAAGTAATTTAATTCCTTTAGATGCAATAATCTTGCAGACAAAATAAAATTTATTTATGACCGTAGCGGAAGGTGTATGTACAGAACCTACTACCAATAATGATAAACTTAATTACCACTACTGGGACATTAACCTGTAACTGTTTTTTTTTTTTTTTTGGTCGTCAATTTTGCGTGTTAAAATTTCAAAAAATCAAAAGTAATAATTGTGGAACAAAATTCATTAAGCCACCTATTTCCATGGAATTTTACTATCCCTTTGTTTTCCTAAATTACTATATGTATAAACTTGTTGGATATCCACTAGAAACTCCCATTCAAACTAACTAGAGAAAGAAGCACATTTTCTTAAGAGTAATAAATAAAATAAAATATGATGTATTAGTTTAGTTGTTCTTTTTTAGGTGGGATTTTGGTTCTTAGTACTTTACTAATTCGAGATTGATCATTGATGGATATTGGAGAATAAAATCACCTTTTGATATCGCCAATCTTACGTGTAAATGACATGAAAAATCAATGTCATGGACCACATTTTTTTTCAATTTTATGGTCCCAAAGATGTATATAAACTGATAGATTTATATGTTTCTTTTGTTGGTTTGCAGTAGCATGATTGAAACCTTTGAATCGGGTTTGAAAACGTGTCTTTGTCCAAAAGAGGTATTGTCGAGTACTCGTGAGCACCGATCGAGTCAGGGAAAGTTTATACTATAAGGGTCTCTTGTTCATCGCATAATAAGACATGTGGAGATTTCTTCTAAGAGTACTACTTTGTGTTTGTGGATTATATTTCAGTTATAAAAACTATATACGTGCGTATGTTGACCGGAGGTTTGGTTTTTAGCTGTTGTGAGTTTATTACATTTGCCTTTCTTGGCAATATATGTTAGGATGTTTTGATGATTAATCGGATCCCATTAGACCCGGTTCGAATAGGACATTAGGACATGTAGCCATGCAGATTAGCTGTGCTTTTTTTCGAAGTGTAGTCTCAATGATTCATTGTTTTGTGATTTTGCGAAACAATTTGTGGTTCACACAGGTTCGATGGATTTGAAATCGGCTCGGTTCTGACGAATGTCTATCATATATGCAATCTAGTGATATGTATGATGAGAAGTGACTTAATTTTTTTTTTGGATGTACCATAAATACACTATTAAAGCTTGATCGTGGATTTGATTTTTGAAACCATGGACCATAGTTTTTTTTAAAAAAAATTGTAGCTAGTAAAAATAACAATATAGAAAACTAATGAAAGTTAGGTTATATCTTCACGAGGTTCTCAAGTAGAGGATCATGTGAATCTTAACGCTTAAGGATATTAAAGCAAACATATATAGAGGACAAGCGCCAAGTAGCAAAATGAAAATTTAATGCAACAAGCTGAGAATTATATATCTCTTTTTTTTCTGAATTAGTTAACGATCCATATATTATATATAGACAATGACGTGAGGCCACAAAAGCACTAGGCTATAAACATTTAGGCGATAGAAAAATTTAAGAATCTTTACACTTTTTACTTTCATGTATAATATTGTATATAACTAGTTTATATCCCAGTATGATCTTGCTTCGAAGATTTACTCGTGTAACTGAAGAAGACTACGAAGATTTACTCGTGTAGTGTAACTGAAGAAGGCTACGAAGATTTACTCGTACAACTGAAGAAAGATTCTTGCGTTTTAGACTTTTTAATAGATTGTAAAATACTGTATTCGTAACACTTAAATATTGTTATTCACCTGATGGTTTACAAATCTATGCTTAAAGATGATTGTTTAATTGAAAATTTGATTTTGTAAAAAAACTACTTATAATTAACCTCGTTGACAAACAAAATCTTTAACCAAATATTCTTCGATTACGTGAATACGTGATACATATTTCAACATTCAAACCTGCATCATTTGAATCAAATTAGATTTTGAAATAATATTAATTCCGTTTTATCTAACTGTAGTTACAATTTTTTTTTTTTTTGAATTTATATATAGAAATGTCGGCGATGTTGTTCAACACCCAAACATCTTATTCAGTTATTCTCATCTATCCCCCACAAAAATATGGCCGTGATAATTATTCTAAGGGAATATTCAATATGCGAGTGCATCCGTAGGGAAAATGATGTAACATTAGTGGAGGTATAAATATATTATTTATTTATTATATAAAGAAAACGACGAGGAAGATTTTCAGTACAATGACGGTGGCGAAGTATGTTAGAAGTATCATTATTTTTTACCGTGTAATTTCTCAACCTCAAGAGCAGTAAACAACTTTTTTTTTTTGTCGGGGAAACATAAATAATATAAGATTGGGGATACGTAAACTCAATTTAATGTTAAAGTAAGCTTAAAACATGGTTGCTCGGACAAAATTTTTTAAATTCTCTTCTCACTTAAATTAAACTTTCTTCCATGGAAGGTGAAAAATTAAATCAATACTTCTTGTTAAACATCTCAATGAAACTCTTAACTAATTAGAAAAAAAACAATGAAACTCTTACAAGACATGCATTAGCTCTATTAGGAAATAACGACTTGGGCCGTAGTCAGTCTTATTGAAGTCTCAAGACTGGCCGTACGCAAGTTCAAAACAAAGCCGAAAGTGAACAATTTTTCAGAACCATTTCTTATTAGGAAGATTTGCATATTTACGTTGCTTTGAGTTTACCTATAGCTCTATAAGTGCACCGATTTGATTGCAATGGTCTTTAATTCGATGGATTGATCTTTCTTTGCATTAGAACTTGAAGATCTTAGATTTTAGAGCTTTTTCTATGTTTGAATATAATTGCATTAATCTGGGCAAAGATCTGTTGAAATACTACTTTTCTGTTGATAGATGATTATAAAACTTTATTTGAACATTAAAAAAAAAAAAAAAACTATCTTCTCATTATTATTTCAAGAACCATTTCTTTGTTTTTAACACTTCCATTTTAAAGTGATAACAAAGCCAAAAAAAAAAAAACATCTAAACACCATAGCTACTAAGGAAGGACACCAAAGGGAATCAAAAGACAACAAAATGGTAACTCTGAGAAATTGGATCTTGGCAAAGAGAAAAAAAAGTTAGTCATGGGATGAACATTTGAGCAACCTAAAAAAAAAAGATGAAATCTTTTCTGCTTCTTGCTTCTGCTAATGCTTCTTGCTAGTAGAAGAAGAAGACTTAGAGTCATCATTAACAGAACCAGGACTCGAAGTCCCTGAGCTACTCATCATCTCTGCACTTCTCTCTTTACCAGACCAAAGCTTCGAGAACACTCTAGAAACTCCCAATCCTCCTCCTTTCATCAACTTCCCTTTACTGTTCTCTTGTTGTTGATTCTTTGCGAGTCTTAGATTCGCTAACTCACCCCTCAATGCTTTGATATCTTCTGTGTCCCAACACTCGGTGTCTTCTTCAGTGTTTGTTGATCTTGAAGCCGGAATTATCTCCGGCGTGCTGTTTCCCGTTGATGATGAACCGTTGTTGTTGGCTCTTACCTGTTCAAAGAAGAGCACTTGCACCACCACACGCATCGGTAACCGCTCGTTTTGAACCGCATGCGCACAAGCTTCAACCGATAGTTTTCTACAGTCCATTAGCCTGCAGATTCTCTTCTTCTCGCTCTTGTTGATCTCCGGATGTTCCTGATAAAAGACGAGAACAAATCAAAAATCTTGATTAGTAACTTGACCAAAATCTTGGTTTATTAGTAACCTACTCAAAAAATCTTACCTTGAGAAACATGTCGATCGCGCGATAAACTCCATCATGAGACTGTCTCGGAAAGTTCGAGACCATTTCCGCAAGTGCAAGGAACTTATGAAGAGGCAAATTACTCGAATCTCTCGATTTCTCAGCTAAGTAACCATCAACGAGTTTCGCAACCGATGCTTTCGCTGTTAAATCATCCTGTTCAGAGTGATTCCTCGCGTCCCGAGATTTCAAGAAAACCTCAACTAAGCTCTGCATCAAATCAACATCATAAAGCATAACATCACCCAAACTCGCCTCGTCTAATCTCTCGCCTACTCTGTTTTTTAACTCTGTTTCTTCATCACAGCCAAGAAAGATCGAAGCCCGCAATAACTTAGTCAAGAAACTCGAAGAAACGCTGCGTCTCTCATCAGGAATCAGCTCAACGATGGAATCAACCAATGCTCTGTATTTCGCAAAGTCAGTGATTTGTACCGAACCGGTTTTGCTGAATCCCGGAATCCTTCTAACCGCGTAAGCGTGCAATGCTTCTCCGATAACATCAGCAGAAACTTTCCCTCTTGCTTCGATCGTAGCGATCGCTCGTTTATACAAATCGATATGAAGATCACAAAGATCCTCGACCCACCAATCTACAGGAACCGCCTGAGGTTTTCTCAATCCGTTGTCAAGATTCTTCTTTTTGTTGTAAGTGTAAGACCACTCGACTTTCGAAGTGTCGATCGAAGCTCTAGAGGCGATGGAGTCAAGACAACGACCGGTTAGCTTCAGTTCTTCAGCGTATGGAGACAGAGCTCTCGTGGTCTGAAGCACGATGATCGAATCTTTCCAGGTTTGGAGTATGCTCGAATTCAAGAAAACTTCAATCTTGTAAACAAGGTTTCCTTTTTCGACGGTTTCGTACATTTCGAGAAACTCAGCGGCGCAGCGAGCAGCGACTACGTTGTAAGCGTTTAGAGTAACAGTCATTCCGTAGCAGAATTTAGCACAGATCTCAAACGAAGCAGGACCACCAGGAATCTCTGCTATTTCAATCTCATCTTCTTGATGATGAATCTGATTGTCGTCGTTTGTTGATGATGTTGCTGCGATTAGTTTCTGCAAGCGTGCGCTTTTCGACAGCAATGGAAACTGAAAAAAAAATATCAAAACATAAAACAACAATTTGTTGAATCAACTTTTCATTAGATTGAATCTTTCTCTGTAAAGCAATAAGATGAATCTTCAGTGTTTACCTTGTGAAGATAGAATTTGACATCGCCAATGACTACAATAACATCTGTAGCTAAATCGCTTGATACATACCTTCAAGAACAGAAAGCAGCAAAGTAACTTGTCAGAACACAAAGATTATAAACTTGTTTTATTGTATCAGATCCATAACTTTGATTCTATAATTCGATTTTTGATTAAAAAAAAACGTTGTTATAAACAAGAAGAATATATAAGGTAAAGATGAGGATTTTGAACACAAACCTTGCATTGTCTCCTTCAGATTGAAACGAATCAGGTTTGGATCCAAGTTTCATGAACTTCATGGTCTTGAATTAGTGAAGAGATCTCAAACAGAAAGCTAAAAAGACTCAAAACTGTAAACTGTGTTTCCACTCTCCCAAGAATGCTTCCCGAGTCAGAAACAGAGAATGAAAGACTCTGGAAGGAAAAAGGGTCTCACAGACACTTAAGGAAACATTGTTAATGGAGTCTCACATCTCAAAGAAAACATTGAGAAAAGGGAAAAAAAATTGATATAAAAGAGAAAACTTAGAGATGCACAAAACACCCACTTGAAAGCTCGAATTTACTGACACAAACACACACAGATAAACTCTTTTTTAATAATCAAATTCTTCTCTTTTTTCAAAGTGCTTCACACATTCACATACACAGAAACACGTGAAACCCTTTTTATCTCTTTTTATTTTAGTCGTCCACTGTGAAATAAACAACAACAAACGAATCCAAAGCTCGAGTCTTTGTTGGGTTTATGGGCGATGGCTATAAAGCGTCGTCGTTTGGTAGTAAATCTACAAGAATCAAGAAGACGGAGAAAAATTAGAAGATTGTCACTATTCAAGAGACAAGAAAATCGAATCTTTTTGGATGTTTTGCTGAAAAGAATCTAACAGAAACAAAAACATTAGTGGCAGTGATCGTTTATCTCAGTACAAGAGGACTGAACGTTTTTTTTAATAAAAATAGTTCTTTTAATATCAGGAACCGATTCGATTCTTTCAAACCCTAAAATCCTCAGTTGCAAAACTTCAATGTAAGAGAAACCAATTTAAGATATGAATTTCAAAACAACGAGGGTTTATAGCAAAATTGTGACCCGTAAATTTGAAAAATTGGATTCACCACTAAATGTAAAGAGTTCTTAGAAAAAAAAAATCAGCTAAAAAATATCGAAAATCCAAAGGTTGTGGTACCTCTGTTTCTTTTCTTCTTCAGAAGCCAACTTCAGTTTTTTGAAGCTCTCCTAATCATGAGCCATCACCAGAAAATCTAATTGCTATATAATCGTGTAAATTTATCTTCTCTCTCTCCTCTTTCTCTCTCTTTAGTCTTGACAGAGCCCCACAAAATTAGATAAAATCAAAAGTATGAGCTGTGTTCTTCAACTTTAAACCCCATGAACACAAAATGGCGCTACAAACCAAAACAGATCAGAAACCTTTCTTCGAATTAAGCACGACTCAGATCAGGTTGATGATAAAAGATTCTACTTTGTTCTTTTTCTTAAGCGATCAAACAGTGACCTCTCGTTATAAAAATGGATGCTTTCTTCTTTCTTGTATTTTGGAAACTGAGAAAAGTAAAGAAAAAAAATGGAGAAAGGAGCCAAAAAACTGAAAGAGAGAAGAGGAAGAAGGCGAGATAGAGAGAGAAAGGTGTGTAAAGCTTTTTCTGTAGAAATGCACGCGAAATCTGACAAAGCACTTACTTGTGTGCCCCCTTCTCTTCAGACAAACTTACCTTCTTTTCAGGATATGTTTTCTTCTTTCCTTTTCATTATCTCTCTCTCTTTCTGCTTTTCTCTCCACTTTTTTTCTGCTTCTAATTAATCTCCGCTTTTCTTTTCATTAATCACATTATTTTCAACATATTTTTTTACTTTAAAATAAATGCCTATTTGTACCCAAAAAAAAAAGAACTATAATTCGTTCCTGTCGAATCCTAACTAATGAAATAATAGATTTGGAATGATTTATCATTTACGCCTATCTTTCCTACTTTTATGATACTGCAGGAACATTGGTATATACGTGAAATTGTGAGTACAAGCATATGGTCAACATTGCTGTCTCTTACAGCATCTCTTAAAAATAAATATTATTATTTTAATCAGTGTTTTATGTAAAAATAAAGAAAACGTTGCTTATATTAGAACACCTAAGAGACGTTTTTAAAACATGTGGATGCATATGATTGGTTCTTCAATATAGAGAAAAAAAAATATTTTTTCCTTCCTCACCTTTATCCTGACACATGTTTCATCATTATTCTTTTCATTTTAATAAAAAATATTAAAAAAATTATTAAGAAACCCAGTTGAGTTTCAACAATGTTCATGCTTTTAGGACTTAAAAATAATATGTAAATAACAAAAAAAAGTCAAAGAGTTTGAAGACCTATTTGGACCTAAAGATTTTTTTTTGGGTTGTAGCAGCTTCTTGATTAGGTTCATCACAAAGAAAATTATTTTGTAGATCTTCAAAGATTAATATTAGATAATTAGATGGTAAAGTGTAGGATGCATGTGGCAGCCAATAAGAATCCAATGACTGTTAGCTGAAAAGAAGTTAGAAGTCGATTCATTGCTGTTTCATCTTCACATGGTTTATACATCTCACGAATCTATTCACATTATCCAATAGATTTCCCTCTTCAATTTCTTTATATTGTTTTATTTTCTAGTTGTCCTTGATGAGATTAGCATCCAGCTACTCGCCTACTTCTGATACTAGCAAGTAAATGTTTCGACATCATGGATTGACATCTAAATGCTTGCTTAAGAATGTTTATTAATCAAGAAGATACTTCGACCATATATATTGGTGTAAGAAAACAAAGTTAAATTGGGTTTTCTTCAGACCGATCCTGTCGAAGGACTGTATTTGAATGACTATTTTCTTGTTTGTTGAAAACAAAATATCACAAAATGATGTCACTTTGATCTAAAATATTAGATGGGGTGATAAACTGTCAAAATGTAACATCGACTAGTCATATATGAATAGATTTTCAACATGGTTGAGATTAGCATACATGTTTTCTTTTGTGGAAAGTTGCAAACCAGTAAATCAAATCCTGATATTGAGCCTAGATATACAGTGGTTTATGGTATTTAAAATGTAAAGAGTTTTTTTCTTTGAAACATCCATGTGATTATAGCAAAGCACATGTCCTAAGATTGCAAAGGATGTGGCATAAATTTCGAAATGCGCAAAATTAATAAATAAAACACCATTTGGAATACAATTATACAAATCTAGTCTAGTTTAATGATGATTCTCTTTAAGTCTAGTTTCATGTTTGTGTATTTTAATTTTTTGAACTTAGAGGATAAAATATTAAATATTATTAATCGATTTGACACTCACTTAATTTTAATGCATGCAAAGGTTTTAGAATTGTTTTATATATATCTTTTAAACGAACGTATGAAACGCAACTAATTCTAGGACATGCATGTTATTTCAAAAACATCTTGAATGCGCTTGACGTAATTTCTTATAAAAAATGCAACGAAATGATATGAACCAACCATCAAGATATTTCATCAGAGATTTCCTTCCCAAAGAATGGAACGTTGAATCGATAGGAAAGTCGAAAGCTACATGTTACCTAATTACAATATGGACGAGTTGAGTACTCGTGTGATTATGGGAACCACCAAAACGTGGTCCATGCATGTCTTTTTTTTAGCCAGCCTTTATCATCTCTTCTTTTCCCCCAAATATCCTCAGTTTTTATTCTATTATTTCGTACTAATTCTTTATTCTTATTTTATTTATATTGTCTGAAATCAAAGTGATCATAGCCTTGGAATCTCTGTAAATCATTTTCGATAGTTGATAGATTTTAAATCGTTGAATTCGCTCATTAAAAAAATCATATAGTATTCTTCTTTGTGTATTTTTAATGTTTTAATAAGAATTGACCAAAGTGTTACCGTAATATTGTCGCAGATTTCTTTTGTGATATTGTAAACTTACTGTTTTCTAGTCTGTTGTCGAGTAAGCGTTATTAGATAAGCATAAATTTGTATTGGAGGTTACTAATTTTTTCGTTTGTGTGAAAATGACAGAAAACATGATAAACAATGAAAGTAATGGTTTTGGTTTTTTTAAATAAAACAATGAAAGTAATGGGATTTTGGAGAGGATGTAAATAGAGGTGTTAAATTGGGTTCTGGTCCATGGATTCGGCCCAAGTAGATACGCTGCGGTACAGGTTTGAACTTCATAAAATTTGTTCAAATAAAATGCGGGTTTTGCGGTTCAAATTCGCGTGAAAGTTGGATTTTACGGATCAGGTCAAAGCGGATCCGCGAGTTTGCGATTCAATCCGCAGAATTTGATGTTTTTTGTAAAGCTCAAAAAATGAAATATTTTATCATAATACTAACTGTAATAGTAATACTAGTAATAATAATAATAGTATTAGTAATATTAGTAATAATAATAATAATAGTAATAGTACTAGTATTATTATTACTATTACAGTTAGTATTACTAGTACTATTAGTATTACTACTACTATTACTATTAATACTACTATTATACTATTAGTATTACTATAAATATTACTACTATTATTATTATTAGTAATACTAGTAGTATTAATAGTAATAGTAGTAATAATAGTAGTAATAGTAATAGTAGTAATACTTGTAGTAATACTAATAATAGAACTAGTAATGATACTAGTAGTAATATTAATAGTAGTAATATTAGTAATACTAGTAATACTAGTACTAGTAATAATACTAGTAGTAATAATAATAGTAGTAATACTAGTAATAATAGTAGTGATAATAGTAATAATAGTAATAGTAGTAGTAATACTAATAATAAGTAATAATACAAGTAGTAATACTAGTAGTAATATTAGTAATAATACTAGTAATAATATAAATAGTAATAATTTAAATAATACTAATAGTAATATTATTAATAATATTAGTAGTAATACTAGTAATAATATTAGTAGTAATACTAGTAATAATAGTAATAATAATAATAATACTATTAATAATACTAGTAATAATACTAGTAATAATACTAGCAGTAATAGTAATAGTAATAGTAATAGTAGTAATACTAGTAATATTACTAATAATAATACTAATGATAATATTAATAGTAGTAATAGTAGTTATACTACTAGTAATAATAATAGTAGTAATAGTAATAGTAATAGTAGTAATACTAGTAATACTATTAATAATACTAATAAGTAGTAATATTAATATTAGTAATAATAATACTAGTAATAATATTTTATTTTTCTCTTGCAGATTTTCTGGTTCTATAAGTTTAAATGTCATAAGAACTTTAAAATGAAAAAGATAAGTATAAATCTGCAGGTCAGCCCATAAAACCGTAGAGTATAAGCAGATCGGATTTAGACACATCAATTGGGATCATAGTTTATAATAGGCTAGCCTGCCAGACCCGAAAAAAATTAAAATCACATTGGATCGGGCTACTTGAATGCGGGTTGGTCGGTATGACATAAAAAAAAAAAAAATGTTAACCATCCACGCTTAAAAATAAAAAAGAAGAAGATGGGAATCTTCTGGCCGTGACAGAGGGTTTAGCTTTGTTGGCGGCAACAACAAGTGTGTGGAGAGCGAGAGGTATAAAAAGGGGTAATTTTCCTTTTTCTCAAAATCGAGAAATTAGAAAAGCGAAATCTCCGAATTGATCTTCTTAGCGTAATTTCGCTCTCGTGAACAGCGATTGTTCTGCGATTCTGCATCGATCCGTCCGTCTCCTCCGTCCTGTTATATATTTCTTTTCAGGTTAGATTTTCCCGATCCAATTTATATGTTTTATTTTGCAGATTTATTGTGTTTTTTTTCCCCTCAATATTTAGGGTTTTAAATTGGCCCTTGAGTATGTTGAATTGCGATGAAAAGTTTAGTGGGTTGTTATTTTTATTGCAATTATCGTTGATACTGGTGGATTGTGATTGAAGAGAGGTTTTTAGGTTTTGCGCACTAAGTGTTCGATGAATTGTCCAAGTCAGGTGTTCCTTTTCCTATAAGGCTATAACCGCTTATTTTCGGAACCAAAAAAAATATTTTTGTCTTGTCCTTTTTGTTCTCTAACTATTTGGATTGTTTCCCTGTCTCTTTAGTGTTTCTCTTCTGTATGTTTTTTCGTCCTTTGAGACTCATCAAGAGATGCGTTTTTGTGGCAGTAAAAAGAGTGTCTTTTTGAAGTTATTGTAGAATTAGAATTATCTGATTCTTGTTTACACATTTGCTTGGACAGTTAAGCAGTACATTTGAAATGTCCAGATTTTGGAATTTTATGATCTATTTGTTTGTATGAAACCAGATCTTCTTAAAGTAGGGAATGGTCTTGTTAGTTGAATGAAACACTTTATGTTTAGCAGATTTTTGTTTTACTTGACTTATAGTGTGCCTGATTTGACCTTCGATTTATATCTGTAGAATACCTAGACGATCACGAGGTCAAGATCAACGGCATTTTAATTTCAAGAAAGCTCAATCATTTGTGAAGATGGACCCGCAACATACCGGTGATCTATTGAAGTAATTCTCATATTTTATTAGTTTCTTTGTTACCCATAATCTGTATACTTCTTCTGACCCAAACTAAAGATCTGTATACTTAATACCCGTTGTTAAACTAATTTGTTTTTAATTGTCAAATAGGCATATGGAGAAGCAGAATAAGTTACTCAAGGAAGCTCATAAGGCCATGTCACAAGAACTCCAAAAACTCATGGTATTTTTGATTAAAGAAAACTCTTTTAACGAGCTTGTGATGTAATTAGCTTCTGGAGATCGTTTAACCGATGAGTTTTGTTCATTTTTTCAGGTGGAAGAACAGATGATGATGCGTAAACTCTATGAACTAATGCTTACTCATCGTAAGAAGAAGAAGGTATGCTCTGTTCTTGTAGACACTATTCGAAGACTTAAGAGATCTTGCTTATAAGCGAGCTTGGTTTTGCAGGAAATGGAGAAAAATCAAAACTTGTTCGAAGGAAACGAAACCGTTGAAGCTTCTTCTCTACCAATTGTTACTACTGCTGATGAAGAACATTAGAAGAACTCACTTTCTATATATAAACCAGGATGGACTGGGCTGGTGTGGGCCGGGCTTGAAAGGACTAAAGATTGGATCTTAGTTTTGAAGCTAAATCGTGTCTTTCGACAATGAATTATGAATATCGGATCTCTCTTTAGGAAGAATCTGCTACGGTGCTACCAATGTACATGTATAAACTATATATATAAATGCAATCTCTATTTCTATAGGAAATGAATTAACGTCATAAAGTAACATCAATTGCCTGCAAAAAGAATGGAGATCCTCCAATTCTCTTGGTGCTCAACATATTCTTCACTAAAAGCTTCCATCTTTTCTCATCTTTCCTGCTCTGTTTCTTCATCCTCTCCTTGAAATTACTGCAAAGAGGGACTTTGCATTGTTCCGAGTCAACGCAAATACGCGAATGAAGTTCCAGAAGCTGCCACATTCTCTTGCAATGGCTGCAACCCCCAGGGATTGATCTCAGTTTACATCCCGCCAAATGTTTCAATAGCTTCTCCAAACCGTTGCACGCTTGAAACCCGCACGAGACATGCGGGTTTTCCATCTTTGTTGGACCAATTTCTCTGCATCCATCTCTACATATATGAACAAAAGCTTCCATTGCATCGTACAGCTGAGTATATGTCTGTCTCTCTTTCTGTTTCCTGCTTCTTTGCTTCAAGCTCTGCAAACAAACAAAAAATAGAAACAAATATCATCAGAAACACAGGAAAAAGATTGAGACTTTTTCTTTTGGGTGCAGGTAAAGTTTCAAGATTTGGTTTTTCTTACGTTACTCTCGTAAGCGACAGAGCGTAAAAGCTCTTTGTGGAGACTAGGATGGCTTTGTTTCATTGCTTGCCATCCTTCAGAAGTTGATACTTCTTCAAAGCTCTTTAGAATCATTCTGTGACAGAGAAGACCAAGACGAGGAGCATCACAGAGAAGAGCTAGCTGAAACACGTCGATTACATTCTCTATGTTGAGCAAACTGTTTTCGAATTGCGATTCGCAAAATCGTTTCAAATGCGGAACCACGTAGACATGAGATAGCACAAGAAGATGCATTGCGAAATCTTCCATATCTTGCTTTTCGTAACTGCAGAAACAGAGCAAGAAACAAAAATGTTAAGTAAAGTATAACCAAATAATTTTCTAAAGTTCTCATTTTTGGATTTAAGAACTAGATGGTTACCAAGAAGAGTATAAGAATCGAATGAAAACTCGAACAGCGTCGTGAGGAACGCCGAGGATTGAGATTGATTTGCGATGAGATTTTCTCTTATCTTGCTTCATCATTCCTCTGATTACATCTGAAGCCATACCCTAATAAGAAATCAAAACAGATACTTATTTAAGATCCAATATATACTATAATGTTTATATATTTCTGAGTATTTGAATTAATCGTTCAGAGAACTTACGATGACGTTGGAATGCGCGTAAATCAAACCATTATCATCTGTATGTATCAAAACATCAGCTCCATGAGCTTCGTCGAACATACGATCCCATGAATCTCTTGTAGCTGTAGAAGCAAAGCTATGGCTTCTTTGCAAGAACATATCCGTTGATCTCTTCGACTTGGTTTTGGAATTTGATTTTACAAAAGGAGGAGGAGGTGGTGATGATGGTGGTGCTGATACATTTTCCGGTGAACATTCCGGTGAGATTTTGTCGATGTTCTCCATATCTTATTTTTTCCTTCTGTAACAAGTTAGGAAAGAAAACGGATTCAGAAACGTATGTTTCACAAAAATTGATTCTTGATGATAATGAATAATAGAATCACGATGAATAAAACATAAATTTTGGATCTAGAGAAACAGATTGATAGTCAAAATATTATTGGAATTCGATCCGAACAGAGAAAAAGAAGAAATCTATTAGAGCCAAAGAGAAAGAGAGTTAAGGACTTACAGATTTAGGATTTAAATTCGGATATTAATGATCAGTTTAATTTGTTCAACTTCACTTGGAGATCAGATTAGAAGAAAATTAAAATCCAAACAATGCTTTTTTCTTCTTCTTCTTCTACTCTGAATAACTATGGTTGTCAAAATGGATTATAATTCTGCTTTCCTTTGTAATCTTCTGATTGAGATGGAAAAATATTCGCGAGAAAATAAACGTTAAACGCAGAGAGAAAAAAATGAAAGAGAGGAGAAGACGATTTATAATCGTTGTAGGGTCTGAATATAATAATTATTTTAATGGTGGAAACTTTTAAATGTGAACTGTGTAACACGTCGAAATTGGGTCCCACAACAGCTGATTCGTTTCAAATAGAAAAGAGATAGCTACTCTGCTGATTCATATCCACGTTGGACGAACTTTTCTAATCACTCACTTTTTAATTCTATCCATTTTTAGTTCTCCTGTCTAACCATTATATCCAAGTATTTCTTAAAAAGGACTAAATTAATCCGGAATTTGCCTCTATCCATATCTATTGTTATTTAGTACTTTCAATTTTCCATGTATAGTTGTTGGCGACGACGTAGTTGGAAAAGGTACACATGTGTCTCTTTTTTTTTATAAGAATGACTCTATTTTCACACATCTTTTTTCTTGAATTAATAATTCTCTATTTCTCTTAAACGTTGAACTTTTCATTTTGTCAAAGACATGTTTTTTTTCCCTGTCGACATTTTATTGTATCTAATAATAGCGCACTTTAAATTTTCAAATCTACTATACTTTTTACTTATTTGATCATATATTTTTATAGAATATAAATTATTAGTTGAATAATTACTAATTGAATTTAGATAATTCATCTTTTATCGAAATTCCGTAAATACAAAACAACATTCTATTGTTGTTTTTTGCCAACATTCTATAATATAAGACCAACTCCATCAGCGTTTCTTTCCCATTTTTTGGCCCAGTATCCTAAGCAAATTTGATTAACAATAAATTGAAAATTCAAAAAATGTGACGGATCGATCCTTTAATAAGGGGCGCAGGAGACGGTTACGTTGGTGACGTGGAGTAAGGCTATTGGTCGTTCAATTTTTATGAGATTAATTTTTGTTTTTGTTGAAAATTCATTTCTTCGCTATTGGGAAAAGAAACCCGAGTCTCTCTCTTACCACACATCACTTTCTAAAAAAACAAAATATATTCTAAAGAGATTTAAGCTGAATTACACTACTGGAGCTCCTATAACTATACAAACATGCAACAAATACATATTTAAAACTGTAAACTGAAAGAGGTTGGGAAGTTGGATAAGAAATTTCGTTGTGGATAAAACGCTGAAAAACATATTGTTAGCATATAAGTTCTGCCCATTCAATTAGAGCATTATCGTGAAATGTCAACCGTTCAAGTATATAATTATAGTATACAGTGTTAGAATTGAAGATTCGGTTAATATTATAATGCTTGAGGTGTCAGATCTTAGTCATGTATTATTCACATAACACACATATTAGCCGATATATAACAGAAGGATTCAGCTAAAATAAAATTAAGAAAATGTGGTTGGCTTAAACATTTGTTCGAAGAAATTCATCCAAGAACATAAAAATAAGTTTATATATTACTATACTGTTTACCAAAACTAACATATTATAGTCATGTAAATTTTGAGCCATTTTAAAGCCCGACCATCATTATTAAGTATTTAGGTAAATATTAATTATGATCGGTGGGTGATATTTCATTTTTTGTTTCATTTGTCGGATTATGTACGTCAGGTTGCCTTTTGCGACTATTTTAACGATTTAACATATAGTATCTGACAAAAGGTATGATTAAAATAAGTGAAAAGTGATTAATAGACTACTCAATAAAAAAGGTGAATAATAATTTCAATATTGAGTTTTCACTGACTCAGCCAAAAAAAAGATGATAGAGCTCTTTAAATATCGCTCTTTAAATATCACGAGTGTGTAGTAAGTTGCTGGCACGGTGACCTCTTCGTATATTTCATGGGGCACTTTCTCTTTTGTAGTGCATAAATATGACAAATCAGTAAAATTATAAATAATACGACCTATAATTGTGATTTAAAATTTAACCTAAAAGCCTGATTTTTTTTTTTTTAAATTGTGATTTAAAATCGCACACACTTTTAACAAAGCAAGGCAAAACTCAATATAATTGAACCAATTAAATATACAAACTTATAAGCGAATATCGTTACATCGTTATAAGAAAACAAACACAGCTATTTTGTCACATGGTTTCACGATTTACACCCCAAATATTGAGAGGATTAAAATGCCACGAACCATTCGATATTGCCTCGAAACATTTTTTTTTAAACTATAACCATGGAAAGAGGAGAAGTTTCCTCTCAAACAAAATATACTACTGAGTTTTTCAACTATAATGGATCTCAATTAGTAGATTGCTTATAATGACAAATGACTACTAGTTAGCTATCGCTTACACATGGGGATGTGACAAAATCAATTTAACGGCCCGGGCCTGTGCCATGTCATTCATATATTATGGGCCTAATTTTATTGAGAAGCTTTGATAAAAGTTGGTCTACGTTACGAATTTGTTTTAAGCCCATATATGAAATGCTAAAACTAAACCTAAATATACGGACGACAAAAAAAAACCTAAATATACGAATAACACTAAGCTATTTTTCTTTGGTCGAAACGTAAAACTGATTAATCATCAGAAGAATAACTAATTACAAAAATTTGAGAGTCAGAAAGAATGGACCATCAAAACACTAACCTTTTCGGGTAGTTGTAATTTCAAATAGCACAATTATATTGTAATTTATTAACAAATTATTTGATTACCATTACTTTTTGATCTGTCAGTATAAGTTCTTTTAATTTTAAAAAAAAATTATAGTCAAAAGAAAATTAAAAATACTAACGAGTTTTCTTTTTTTTTTTTTCTCAAAAGAAAGCAACTAGTTACAAAAAACTTCATAAGAGTATGTATGTGTGTTTGTAAGGCCCTTAAACAAAAAAACAGTATGTATGTTTGTAATCAAAAATTATTCTAAGAAAAAAATCTCCAGAGATATTT
Organism: Eutrema salsugineum; assembly: GCF_000478725.1. NCBI lineage: Eukaryota > Viridiplantae > Streptophyta > Magnoliopsida > Brassicales > Brassicaceae > Eutrema > Eutrema salsugineum. The sequence continues at coordinate 969,669 of NW_006256909.1, read as the reverse complement.
AGTTGAATAGAAAGGGCCTGATAGAGTGTATGTGTAACTAATAATGCGAGGAAATCAGACAAATTGTAATAAATAATATTTGGTGAAGCCTCTTGTTGTTGTTTGTAACCAAACGGGAATTGCTTTCTTGTCTTCTTCACCTACATTACATACTCTAATCAATTATAGAACATAGCCAACACATATACAGATTCGATAAAAAGAGAGCAAACGTATATAGAATTCTAAATTATTTACATCTTTTTTTTTAGCGATTATAATTCCATGGCAATGCTTGTTGTATAGATAGATATTGTTTCCTTATGAATAAGTTACATGAAATTTATAAAGTAATGTTCGTGTAACAATTAAATGAGCAATGTTGTAGACTGGTGACTCTAACGCGTGAACTAGAGAGTTCACACAAGTTTCAAGATTTCTTTTATTAATTTGGATAAGCTAAAATGTAGTGATTTATTTTTATCATTTTTATCTTATACACAGACCATAGTGGAACAAACATGACATTTTTTTTACTGATAACATTAATGGTTAATATAATTGCAAACCGTACACAACGGATATGAATCTTGAGAATGAGCTGGCTGATAATTTTGTTTTACTCATCTGAGTACGTGAAAAAGTGACCATCGTGTTTGTGAGCAAATATATTTATTTTATACTCTTTAATAATGATTGTAAAAAATATGTTTTTTTTTTATTGTCGGCCTAAAAAATATGTTTCTAACACAGATGGTACTTATCAAGCATTTAAAATAAACACAAAAATGTTCAAAAAAATAATAGATATGTATTTATTCATAGACTTAATATTCTCACGCTTCCCACCTAACACTTGTTTTAGTTGTTACACTACAAAAAAAAAAAAACCCGATAAAAATTGAAATTTTTTACTTATCCAAGCTGTACTCAAGTTATAAATCGGACACACGTAAATAGAAATATTTGGTCAAACTTTGACCATCTTGGAATCGTAAAAAAACTTGGCAGTCAAAGGTTCCACTTAGATGGGCACTAAGCCCCAAAGAAATTCAACACATGGCACAGACTATATGGGCACAGTAATTATATATTTTTACTCTTTAGGGAAACTTATCTACATGATATCATATGGTTTTATTTTTATGATTTTTGGATTGTTACTAGTTAGGCAGAGGTGGAGCGTCTTCTTCTTCTTCGTTTCTGAGGCAATCCAGCCTTTCGCACGTGACCGACGCTCCTCCACTGTAGTTATTGTCACGTGCGCCATCATTCCATCATCAATTTTATATCATATCATCCCTACAATAATATTTGGTAGTGTATATGTCATTTTTAGTCCATAGAGGGTTTCGGGACCTTCTTGTGGAAATAGAGGGACCGATTTCTTTTGTTTTTTGCTATAATATAAACAAGACTATTCTACCTCGAATGGGATAATAAGTATAATAAAAAAATATGTGTGTGTAACGTGTTAGGTATCCTAGATTCGTTAGTTCATTAATAATGGGATCAAATTATATTTGGTTACGAATTCTGTTTTTTTTTTTTTAATTCATAAGAATTCACTATATTCAAATTGAACTATACCTTTTCTCGCGTTTGGTTTGTAAGTGATCATTACGAACAATACATTTTATTTTCAACTACTAACCTTACATTTTATTTTCAACTGTGTAAAATTGACCGCAAAACTCCTTCCTTCTCAACATGGAAAGACAACCATAGAATGAAAAAAAAAAAACAGCACGAGAAAACAAAAATAACTCTGTTTCACCGAAATCGACAAATCAATTGGCATAACGATCCGAAATATATATATACAGTGCCGTGCCTAGGATTTTGGAGGCCTTAGACTAAAATTTAAATGTGGTCATTTTAATGAAATTATATAAAAAATCAGTAATTAAATGTACAGTAATATTTTTTAAAAATTTGGTGAAAAAATAGTTATACTTTTATGCGGCTGAGGATTGAATTTGAACAAAATAAAAATATGCACAAGACAAATTAGCCAACTAAGAAAACTATAATTCACTTGTTAAATGTGACCTCTAAACTTAATAAATAAGATGTGGTATTAGGCAATTGCCTTTTTCATTTCACTGTAAGCACGGCTCTGTATATATATGATGCAAAAAATTATCCTCCAAATTCATTACGGATGTTACTATTTCCGGTAAGTCTTGGAAAATGCAGATCACATCTTCTAAAGTCATAGATTAGGTTAGTAGTATATTATAGTCTGTAAAAGAGTTTTGATTAATTTTGTATATTTCCGTCTGTCACACTAATGTATCAACGATTTTTATTTGTAAAACATTATGTAATAGTTTTATTGTATATATAATATAGATACACATAGAAATGCACAATAATAAAAGTCAGAAGTTAAAAAAGAAATGCATAATAATCGATAAAAATACACAATGTGAGAATATTACTTGTATCTAGGGGGAAATCGAACAAATGCTGATAACATACACATAGAAGTTGCAGATTTTGGATCTTGCGTCTTCTTGGTTTTATACTCTTCTCTTACAACTCGCCTTATAAATATTAATATATTATGATGTAATTTATTATCCTATAGATTGAATGACTCGGCTCCAAAGCCATGCGCAAAATCAAATATTACTGTATACAGAGTTTTTTTTTTTTTAATTAACGAGAAAGTGAAACCAGCCTCATTTGCGGATTTAAAATCTACTCACGATTACATCACATCACAAGCTATTAAAATGTTTTTTTGTCTTAACATCATATATATAATTCCACTTGATTCAATTTAATTGGATAATCGGTTATTTATGTTTTCATCGAATACATAACCTCGCTTATACCAGATTTAATAATTTCATGGAATAATTTATTTGGTTTATTTGGATTAATAAGAAATTACAATACCAAGTCAAAGGTTCAAAATATGAAAAATGCTATTTTTTACGCTAGATTAAATTCATAGTTATATTTTTTTTTATAAAAAGGGATGACAAATTTTGGAGACAAAATATAGCTTAAAAAATCTTGTAGACGGTTTTGTCATTCATTTAACTAGCATGGAAATTGTGATTTTTGACATAATATGTTATTTTATGTGTATTTAATTATTAATTGAGTATTATAAATTAACTTTGTTAACACGCATATAATAAATTAGACATTTATCTAAAAGTTGTATTTTATCGGATAAAATAACATATCACAGAATATAAATCACGTTTCTTATATCAATTAAATGAAGAGTAGCAAAGATAAAATTTATTCTATACTATTTAAAAACAATATGTCACAACATTCTCATTTGGCCTAATTCTCTCTTAGAGTTATTGCCCTTTGTAAAACTAACTATGGGAGATGACCTACATCGTCTTTTATATCCCATGTTTGATTACTATATTTTCTTTGGCAACATAATAAGTTAGATCAATGGATATAAATGGTTAGATCGGAACTGTTGATTTACGATGATAAATAATATATAAAAAAAAATCGACGATTTATCTGATCCTGCCTCCTATTTCTTCTTGTAAGCATCAAAACTCAGAAGGGTACCAAAATCTCAAAACTCATGGTAAGTTTGTTCTCTTTTTTTTTTCCCCAAGTGGGACATACCTTTTTCCAATAAATATACTCATACGGTATATGTTTGTGTCTACCTACAATCTAAAATACGTAGTCTACTCATCTTAACTACGTATAACTTTTCATAGACATAGTTCGTGTATCGTCACATCTACAGAAGTCACACTATACTAGCTGACCAAGAACGATGGAAGTCATCACTCATTAATCGTTTCCACGAACAAAAAGTTTTGCAAAGAATAATCAAATGTAATACAAAAGAAATATAAGAAAATCTCAAAATGACATAAGATAATTAATAATGAAGGACATAACGGATATAACAATGTGGAGCTAATTTGAATTTCAAATTTCAAAATGTTGAGAGGAATTATTGAGTGGGAATAATGGTAAGGTGTTTTCCCCACCAATGCCTAGAAACATTATTGTTAATCACTTTCGGTTTCTGGAACAAATTTAAGATCTGTTGAACTTTATTTTCGTCCAATAAATGGAAAATATTAAAACTAACAGTTCCTCCGCTTCCTTTGTCCAAAAATAAAACTATTCCTCTGTTTTCTAATTTCTATTCACGATCTACTATATTATACATATTAATTCAAACTTCTTAAAACACACTACTGAAATAAACCACAAAAGCAACAAAGAGAGTACGTGGAATACACTACTGAGAAAAATTTAATTACAATGTGTTTAATTGGAATGGGATGTAACTTTCTGCAAAAATTTCAATGGGATCATTATTCCTATTTAATTACTGATTGATCAAAACTCAATGGATTGTATAGATCTTATCTCAGAGTCAGAAACGAATTCCATATACAGCAACAAGTTATTGGATTTTTTTTCCTAGTTCCGCTAAATATTCTGCTAAATCAATGTATACGAATTCATTGTTTTAGTTTGTTATTCAGTTAAACTAAACTTATATTTTCATTTAATTTTGCTAAAAAAGTTGGTGCCAGTTAGTTGCCGTGATAAACTTATGTTCTAAATAATGTGCTTTTATTTGAATAATCGATATGTAATTTCGGAACAAAATTATAGAACGGTTGTTCTTGGCTTTCTTAGATGGAAAACTTATATAAATTCTACGGATTATTAGTTATCAAAATAATACTATATTATAGTTAACAGCTACTTTCATGAATCTAACAACTTTTTTCTCATCTATTCATCATATAAAAATTTTAATCTTAGTTTTAAACATTATTACATTTTTATATCTCTAATAGCCTACCATATACACTCTCGTTTCAAGAGTTCTCCCATCCAACTATTTAAAATTGGAAAATAATTATAAAGTTCTCATTTATATACAATTTGGGTTATCGGTGTTCAAATCAAATGTTCAGGCTAGGTGACATGGTTGGAAAGGTTTTTGATACAAAAATTGATATGATTGATGAACTTGATTTTTTAAAAGATAGTATAAACGTTTACAATGTTTGATGAGTGAAAATAACGATGTTTTTGGTATAAAAGCATTTAGTGCATATAATTTAATATAGAATGTAGTTTATCAATTATTTTGACTTTTAATCAAGCTTTTCAAACTTTTTAATGGAAATAACACAGTACTTCTAAGGATAACCTAGATAGATAATTTTGATAACAAAAACAATACTATTAGATCAAAGTAATGTTATTTTAAAAAAAAAACCATAATTGACTAGCATCAAAAAGTCTTCAAGCACAAGTAATCCTGATGGAAATAATAAAACGAGTAATCATTCCCTTAAAAAATGTGATTATATATGTGTCGACCTAAAAAAGGTGATTATACATGTTAAATACGTTAATGAACAAATTAAAACGCAATTTATATGATAATAATAATTTAATTTAAATGTAACCGCTAAATAACGCCCCCTCTCTCTCCCCCACTTATTTTTGGCGGCACCAGACGCGGGAGACTCTCTCTCTCCTCTCTCCCACTCTCTCTCTCCTTCCTTTCTTTCTTTCTTTGTTTTTTCGCTAGATTTCATCACTCTTTAAAAAAAATTTCCAATCGAGTATGGAAGAAAAATCAAATACGAAGATTTAGCTGCTAAATTCACTGCGATAACAAAGTCAATAAACCCTCCCTCTCACCCAACTCTCTCTCTTTTCCATTTTTATACATCCTTTTGATGTGTACGGACACACCGAAGAAGACTTCTATCTCCGCCGCCTCCGTCGTCGTCACCGCCGCCGTTAGATGGATGAGCCTAGAGACAGTCTCGCTCTCTCCAATCTCCTCCTCTGCCACGAATCCGAGTCTTCTCTAAACCAAGAAGGAGACGATGAGACCAATCTTAGGAGATCTGAGCAGCCTCACTGTTTCGTCGCTGCTACAACGATCGGAGACGATGATGAAGATTATGTGGCGGAGCTTGTTCGCAAAGAGAATCTGCGATTCGAAGCCGAACCCACGAAAACGACGTCGTCTTTCGACAGATTGATTGCAATCGATTGGATTCTCACTGTCCGTAACACTCAAAAAAAAAAAAAAAAAATTCCCCCTTTCGATTTCTGAGTGTAACATTCTTCTTCCTTGGTCTAATCGCTTCTTCGATTGATTAGATTTGGTTTGATTTTCAGACAAGGACGAGATTCGGATTCCAACATCAAACAGCATACATTGCAATATCATACTTCGATCTGTTTCTGGAGAGGAGATTCATCGGTGTAAGTCTGTTTGATTTGGTTTCCAATTCCTCAAAATTCCTCTCTTTCAGATTCTCCAATCTGACTCAAGAATTTCTTTTTAGTTGCAGAGAGATGAATCATGGGCGATTCGATTGTTATCAGTGGCTTGTTTATCACTAGCTGCGAAAATGGAGGAACGAATTGTTCCTGGATTATCACAGTACCCACAAGATCAAGATTTTGTTTTTAAACCCGATGTGATTCGTAAAACTGAATTGATGATTCTATCGACATTGGATTGGAAGTTGAACTTAATCACTCCTTTTCATTACTTGAATTACTTCGTTGCTAAAATCTCTCAAGAACAAAACCAATCTGTTTCTAAAGAGTTGGTCTTGTTAAGATCATCCGAATCTCTTCTCGCCCTAACAAAAGGTAACTAAAAAAGGGATCTTATCTATTACACATTTTTGTGAAGATAAAACTCATCAATCACATTTTTATTTCCTTTTTTGATTAGAGATAAGCTTTACGGATTATCGACAGTTCGTTGTTGCTGCTGCTACTACAATGTTGGCTTCTTCTACTTCATCGAATATTAGATTGACGAGAGAAGAAATGGCGACCAAGTTTGGATCAATCTCGTGGTGGACTTCTAATGAGAACGTACACATAAGTCTTCTCCTTTTTAATGGGTTCGATCTCCGTTGTTTGATCTCAAGATCATCAAGTGTTTAGGAATGTTTGTTTTGTTATTTGGTTGCAGGACAATGTATATTCTTGTTATCAGAGAATGCAAGAGTTTGAGGAGAGGAAACATATGACACCGCCGGAATTAGCGGATTCCGGCGATATAAAACCGGCGGTTGCTTCAGGAAGTGGGGCTAAACGCCGACTGTCTTTTGATGATTCCGAACAAACTTCTCCGGCCAAGAGAATGCGTAGGCTCTGAAGAGGGTTTCTTTCTCCTTGGAGTTTTGGTTATAAATTATATTGATTTTGGTATTTTTTTGGCAACATATTGCTTTGGTTTTTATATTCAATCATTTGATTATAGAGGAAAATGGTCTGAATACAATGGTTATTTCATATGTTTGAAGTAACTCTCATATAGAGGTTCATATAAAAAGTCTTTGATGATTCATTTCTGGGGGTAAAATGTTACTATCAAAACATTGGGGTATTTTATGAGGGAATTAAATAAATATGAGGGCTGAATGTAAATATAATAAATAAGAGAAACAGAAACAGTGAATAGGTTTAGGCCAATAGTTGTAGTGCCAGTGATTTGGTTTCATGGGTCTCTCTTTTTTTATTATTTTTTAATGTGATTTTACAATTTTTTGTCAAGGAAAATATCTGTTTCTTGCATGAAAGTCTGTCATTTTTCATCCCTTAACTTTCAAAAGGGCACATTCATAGCAAATGATAAATGAAGAAACTCTTTTCAAGGTTAAAAAAAAATAATAATATTTGACGTAGTTGTTTCATTCATCTTTATTATTAACATTTTGGATCATGTCTAAACGGAATCCATCTATATGCTACCTAACATTTTCTGAACATGAATAGCTTAGAAATAAATAAAACAATTATCATTTAACATATATATTTCAATTAGTATCTCAACAAACAAATCATCAAATCCATTTTGTTATTCACTTCTTACATAAAATTTCTACCAAATTCAATTAAAAAAAAATCAATAGTACTTTTATGATTTTATCAAATGACAATAAGTCGGGCACAATAAATAATTTAAAAACTCTTTTACAGAAAAATAGATTATTAAATTTTTTAGTTTATTGTAATGTCCAAATAACTTTTTTTTAGCATTTTAGAGACCAACTACTTGTAGTGGAGGCACTTTGGATCAATAATGGTTGGATCTAAAGATGAAGCCCTAATATACACAGAATATGTATTTTTTTTATACGGAAAATTGCATGTGATGTTTTCAAGTTTTTGTACTCTGTAGTCTCTAGTCTACGCGCAAGTCAAAAGGATATCGTACATATAAGATCGTCTAAAAAAATAAAAATAACATTTTCAATTGATTGCAGTTGGAAAAAAAAACATATATATTTAAAAGACCAACCCAAGAAAGAATCCAACGACTTTGTCGAAGTGAGAAACAACTGTCTTATACAAGTAGAGATCCAAAGTTTGGTTTCACTAATTAAAGCTTTGATTCCAATATATGATTAGAAACGAATTAAAAACATAATAGTACTTATCTATATATATAAGTAAAAATCTGGTAGATATACGGTTAAATCGGGATATCACATTGAGCAACAATACAAGGATTGCCCGCGAAATGATATTTACGGCCCAGATGTTAAAGTTCTACGGGCTCACATATGGAAATTAGAGTGTGCACCGAAATTAAGACACTTTATTTGGCAGGCTATATCTGGATGTCTATCCGTGTCGGCTAGATTACGGACACGTGGAATAAAATGTGACACTCAATGCGCACGATGTGGAGCAGAGGAAGAAACTATTAACCATGTTCTATTTGAATGCCCCCCTGCCCTGCAGACTTGGGCTATGTCTCAGATACCAACCCCTCCGGGCGTTTTTTCAATGACTTCGGTTTTCTCAAATTTCGACCATCTGTTCTGGAGATTGCCAAAGAATTCTAACAATTCTCAATTTCCATGGATTGCGTGGTATATATGGAAAGCAATAAATGAGAAAGTTTATTCGAATATCGATGTGGACCCAAGGATTACTTTAAAAAAGGCAGAAACTGAGGCGGTACTATGGACAGAGGCTCAAACGAATGAGCAAGATTTAGGGATACAAGACAATAGGAACATTTTGATGTCACAACCAATGATATATGAGGGTTGGTGGTGTTTTATTGATGCTTCTTGGAAGGCAACAGATTTATCATCGGGATTGGGATGGTATTATTTCCAGGACAGGGTTAAGGACAGAATAATGGAAGCACGAAATGTCACACGGAGTCTATCACCTCTGCATGCAGAGATGGAAGCCCTAATTTGGGCCATGCTTTGCATGATCGAGAATCAGAAGACAGAGGTCGCTTTTGCAACAGACTATTCGGATTTGGTGCAGATGGTGTCTGAATCCGCCGAATGGCCAGCTTTTGCTATACACTTGGGGGAAATCGTGAAGATCAAGGAGCGGTTTAGTTTCTTTTCACTATCACACATTCCACACGCGAAGAATAGGGAGGCAGATAACCTAGCAAGAAGTGCTCGGATCTATCCTTGTGATGTTAATTATGTAAACTTGGTACCTCCGGTTTGGTCTGTCAAATCGTTATAGGTATCTAGGCTGTTGACAAAAAAAAAAAGTAAAAATCTTACAAATTAAGAAATAAAAAGTACTGACAGTATGTAGATAATGTGTGTGTGGGGTTTAATGCCAATGTTGTTTTTTTTTTAAGAAATGCCAATGCTGTTGCTCTAAGAGAGATCTGCAACAAGTCAAGAAGCATAAAGAGTCAAGCTTTTTTTTCACCAAGAACCAGTAACTGCTTCTAAAATTTTTGCTCTCGTTCATTGAATATTTAGTTGTAGGTCCCAAGTGCTATATTTTTCTTCTTATTATCATTGGGTTAGACCATTCAGTTTCTGATATTTCTTGTTTTATATGTGAGATCCATGGGTTACGCAATTTAGTTACAATTGTCACATTGGTTAGGAGATGGATTAACCAATGAACTTGGAAAATCCAAAGTTCACAAAAGCAGTAATATTTAAGTAAATGATATTTTTCAGTCTAGATACTAGTCATATATTCTATTAACGTTTTAGAACCATTGTGAAATTATTCGTTCAATCACAAATTTAACAATTGATGTAGTATACTTTTCGGGTCCTAATGTTCAGGTACCTTAAGAATTTAACGCAAATGGCTATATAATACTCTTTTTTTCCTCTATACAATCGTTTTACTTCATTTATATAATAAAAATGATCACATTAAGAATCGTTTTTAACTTTTTATTAAAGAACAGTACCTCTTATTTATTATACAGTTTTGACAGGCTTTTAAATTGTTATATGGAATCAGTTTTGAACGATGAGATAATGTCAGGAGAAGAGAGGCTCCACAAAAAGCCATATGATGACTTCATTGAGAGATTTTCTTAGTAACAAATTACAGTCTGGCTAGCTAACGATTCTGTACCCAAAAATCATTTTACTTATTTTCAGCCTTTTGCTTACTCTGTTTTCTTCAATGTCCTTTTCTGTATTTTTGCGTTTCTCATTCAATACTGACCCAAATTAGAATCCAAAAGATAAAAGAAGAGTCGTTTCAAAGAAACAGAGAGTTTTACAAAAATGGAGGAATCAGAAATCGGATGTTTGTCAATATATGGCCCTATCAAACTTAAAGTCAACAATGAAAAACAGAGTAAATTGCAAAAGATAAAAGAAGTCATTTCAAAGAAACAGAGAATTTTACAAAAATGGAGGAATCAGAAATCAGATTTTTGTCCTTAATATATAGCCCTATGAAACTTAAAGTCAACAATGAAAAACAGAGTAATTGCAAAAGGCAAAAACTTTGTCAGAAGACTTTCTGTTCTAAAATTCGAAGAAATTGTTCTAAAAGATAAGAAGAGCTCTTTAAAGAGCGTTTCTTCGAGCCAAGTTTTGATGGATCGATCAAACAGGAATCGTCTTTAACCCTGCAGCGATGGGCATACCCAAGAAACCAATGATGATACTGAAGATCCATTGGACTACTGTGAGTGGTGTTGTGCTTGCAAATGTGCCTAAGAACTCAATGATTATGATCTGAAAGAAAACCGTTGCACCGATCACAACCACAAAGACGTAATTGTCCAATATTCCCTTGAAAACATCGATCTCTTCCATCTCTCGCGAGCTTATCTCGTTAAACACCTGGACATTTCAGACCAAAGTCATGTCAAGATTCAGTCAACAATCTCTCTGTCCAGCTCAAGGATTATTATAGTGTGTTCTTTTTACCTGACAGAAGACGAAACAGTTGAAGATGAGAGTGTTCAACATGAGAGTTGAGTCAGGACCCTCCAGACCAAACATAGACTTCCCTTTGGCTTGGAGAAACCAAATGACTATGAATTGATACACAGCTTGTCCTAAAATGTTTCTCCACATCGCATTAGTGATGAAATTCCCTCTCCTTCCAACGGGTAAACGCTTCATCAGCTCGTTATTTGGTGGCTCTGTAGCCAAAGCAAGAGCTCCAAGTGTGTCCATGATCATGTTCACCCATAGTAGTTGAACAGCAGTTAAAGGAGCACTTCCTGAAAATTGTTATCAAGAGATGTGTTAAATTAAAAATCCGAAATTATTGTTCAGTGGATTGAATCGGTATTCTAACTCACTCACCGGTTAAGCAAGCTGAAGAGAAGTTAACAATCAGAGCCACAACATTAACTGTAAGCTGAAACTGAACGAATTTCTGGATGTTTATGTAAACAGAACGTCCCCATTTAGCAACTGTGACGATCGTGCTGAAATTATCGTCGAGAATGATGACATCAGCGCTCTCCTTCGCCACCTAGAAGGTTATAAAAGAAAGAACTTTTAGATTCTTTTAGCTCACAAATCACAGTTTAAGAAATCTTCTTATATACTCACTTCAGTTCCTGCAATTCCCATTGCTAATCCAATATCAGCTTCATGAAGTGCAGGTGCATCGTTTGTTCCATCTCCAGTCACAGCAACAACTTCATCAAATGTTGTCCTTAATTGTTTCACAAGTGTATGCTTATCCATTGGAGAAGAACGAGCCATCACCTGTATAAAAAGGGAAAGTCTTGTAATACGCATCGGAAACCCAAAAAAGAAAAAAAAAAAAAAAGTCAAATGAAGTCACCAATACAGGAAACAGCAAAGTACTGTACCTGAATCTTTGGAATCAGTTCTAGTAACTCTTCTTGACTTTTCTCTCTGAAAACCGGACCTTCGATTGCTATACCGTCATCAGTTAAAATCCCACATTCTCTTGCAATTGCTTTAGCGGTGTTAATGTTATCTCCTGTAACCATTCTTACAGTGATTCCAGCACGGCGACAAAGCTCAACAGATTCTTTGACTCCAGGACGAACAGGATCTTTGATTCCAACAATCCCTACACAAGTAAATCCTGAAGCAGGGATTGCTTCATCCGGCGAAAACCCGTTTTCAAGATCCATGTAAGCAAGGCAGAGAGTGCGAAGAGCTTCATTAGCAAACTCGTTGATTGTAACATTCAGATACTTGATTGAGTCTTCATCAAGCGGAACAACCTCACCGCTCGAGTTTACAACTTTATCGCAAGCAGCCAAAACTATCTCGGAAGCTCCTTTCGTGTGAGCACGTAGACCTCCTCCCTCGGGAAGTTCGATGACAACTCCCATTCGCTTCTTTGTGGAGTTAAAAGGCTCAACTTTGACCACTTTATAAGACTTCCTCTCTTCTTGGAACTTACCACCAAGAGATAATCCAAGTTCCAATATAGCAGTCTCTGTTGGCGTCCCCAAGATCTCGGTTTTCCCATGTTTGTTCACAACAACTTCGCCTCCCGTGTTGTTGAAGATCGACTGAATCAACAGTTTCAGAGCAGATTCCGGGATTTCTGACTGCAAGCTAGAGCCTTTATTTGCTACATCTTGCACGTTCATGCAAATGCAAGACTTCACGACCGTCATGTGATTGGTTGTGAGTGTACCAGTCTTGTCGCTGCAAATCGTTGTTGCAGATCCCATAGTCTCACAAGCTGCTAAATGACGGACAAGAGCTTTATCGTTCATCATTTTCTTCATCGCAAACGCAAGACTAAGAGTCACAGCTAAAGGCAAACCCTCAGGAACCGCAACGACAACAATTGTCACAGCAATTGCAAAGTACTCCAAGAGTTCCAATGCTTCATCACCAGACCAGATCCAGTGAGTCCCCGTTGAGAGTTTCCTCATAAACATCCCTTGCACCAAAACAGCGAAAGTAACGACAGCAAAGAAAAGACCGATTTTGCCAATGATGGTAGCAACTCCATTGAGTTTCACCTGCAATGGAGTTTCGTCATCTCCTCCTTCGGTCAAAGTCGCCATTAGCTTTCCCCATTGAGTCCTCATCCCGACCGTTGTGATCAACATCTTACAAGATCCATCTTGCACTTTGGTTCCAGACAAAAGGAAAGGATTCTGCGCATTCACCATCACAGGCTCACTCTCACCAGTCAAACTCGATTCATCGATCACCACAGAGAATCCCGAGAGGAAAAGACCATCAGCAGGAACTTGATCTCCAATCGCCAGATGAACAATGTCACCAGGAAGCAAGTCATATATCGACATTTTCTGTCTAAACCCATTCCTCGTCACCTGAACAGTGATCTTCTTCTTCTCCTTGTCCAAATCACGGAACTGCAAAGACTGACGATAATCGCTAGTCGCTGTAACAAACACAACCAAGAGAATACTAGCCACAATGCCAAGACCGTCATGTGAGCCTTTAGGCCATCCTTCAGTAGCTATTCCCACAATCAAAGACACAAACGCGCAAACACCAAGAATCATAAGAGTCATGTCTTGAAGAGCTTCCCAAACAAATACCCAGAAACTACGCAACTCGCTCTCTGCAAACTTGTTGATTCCGAAAAGCTCTTGCCTTTGGGATAACTGACCAGCATCTGTTGAGAGTCCATCGGTGGGAGATGCCTTGAGCTTACCTGCAAGCCCATCAACTCCACCATGGAACTTCAGTTTCTTAATGTCGTGACTTTCGACGATTGATCCTAATTCGTCAGCGCAAATCTCAAAGCCTGCAGCTTTGACATCTTCAGGGACAGTGTAGTCACTTGGAGCCACACCTACAAACCATTACAATGAACTTATATGATAAACTTGATGAAACAAACAAAATCCAACCTTTGACACAAATTAAAAAAAAAGCTGTAAACTTTGACATAATTAATCTAAGAGAAACTTACCAGAGATAAATTGGAAGGCGGCTTTAGACACGAGAACTGCGATCCTTAATTTCTCCTGAATATAGAAAGTTTAGAAGATCCTTAATCACTAGCTAATCTTCTATAATAATACGCTAAACACTTAACTAGTTTCTAGGAAATCATTTCAATTTGTCATTTACAACAACGAGCTAACAAAAGAAAAAATAGAAATAAACAACCTCTATTTCGAAGACTCAATAAAATCATGAAAGCTCAACTCAGAAAGGAGCAAATATCACATCAAAGATGGAGACAAAACCTGATTGGTGCGGCGCATCGCGGCGGCTTCATAGCGTTTAGAGAGATTAGCGGTGAAGCGAAAGCGACGTTTAGGGTTCTTGACGATGCCGCAGAGATTCCGCCATTTCTCGAGCGCTTCCTCAGACGAATGCTTCGCCTTAACATCGAAATTCTCATTCAGGTAACTCTCCATTTTCTTCCTCCTCCTTCTATCTTCTCCTTCTTCCTTCCTCCAGCTTCAATGGCTTTTACTTTTTGTTTTGGTTGTGCTCTGTTTCAATTTTATTCAGCGTATTTGGTGGGAGGAGACAAGCACAAAAACTTGTGGGTGAAGAAGAAAAATCGGAAGCTTTAAATGGAGAAAGGTAAAGTTTTTTTTAAAGATCTGAGCTATTTGTGTTATTGATTGACCGAGTCGTTGAGTTTAATAACATTGGCTGAAGCTGAGTTGACTCGTTTTTAATTCGTGTACCCAACCAAGCATCTCCGATTCTCTATCATTTAACGACAACATTCGTTTATTACAATAATAATAATAACATGCACTAGGCATTAATAACAAAACGTTAAATAATGCTTGAAATATTCATGCAGCGCATGAAAGGTACACGATGCAGTTTTGTTATTATTATTTCCACACATATTGGGTTTATCATACATGATTTATTTTGTTTTCCAAATCTATTCAATTAAAACAGAAACACATTTAGTGCTTGCATCCAAACACTTCTAAAATCTTTTTTATAATATTTTTTTTATATATTTAATTTTTGAAAAATTAGTTATTAATTTAAATATTTTTAGATTTTTTAAAATCTAAGTCATATTTAATTTAAATTTATAATTATTAGAAATTTAATTAAATTTAGTTACAAAAATTTGCATTTAATTTAATTTAAAAAATTCAAAAATAATTATAATTAAATTTTACTACAAAAATTTAGATAATAATTTTAATACTTTAAAATTCCAGGAGAGATTTAATTTAAAATTTAAATTTAAATAATATTTTTATAAAAATTCATAGTAAATAAATAGTTTATCGTATTTTATCATAATCAATTGGTCTAAAATATCAAATATTTGAGATTAATAAATATTTATATTATACAATAATATGATCGAGCTGATTAGAGTTATATATATATATATATTTAAGGTCCATGAGTTAATTTATTAAAACATGTAAGATATTAAGATGATTTGAGACAATTAAACTAACAGGTTAACCAGTTTATAAATATATATATACACATTTTTTAATAGCACAAATAGTAAATAAATATCTTATTATATTTTTTCATAATCAATTGGTCCAAATATTCCATATTAATAAATATTTATAGGGTTATACAATTATAATTATAATCTTATACGGGTTAGTTTTTCAAAACATGTAAGATATTAAAAATGATTTAAGACAACTAAACGGATGGATTAACAAATTCATAGATATATCGATTTTCTATGTGTAAATCTAAATTCACATAATAACAAAGTTCATAATTAACATTAGATTAATATATACTTAATTAACGCATACTCTTATTCTACTAATATATAAATTTTACTGTTTAAAATTAAAATATGATAACAATTTTTTGATTTAAAAAAAATAAATAACAAAAACAAATTATATCTAAACAAAAACGATAAATGCAACTTATATTAGAAATAAAAAATAAAACATTCTCGTGCAGACGCACAGGGTTAAAATTTAGTTTGTGATTAAAGGTGGCTGATTTATGGATTGATGAGTTATGTGATTTCGGACAAAAAGTTAAAAGCTTTTGGATTTATTTAAATAGATGAAAGTTTAGATAATTTTAAGCTGGTTAGATTTCTACGTATTTTGCCGATAAAAACAAGGTTTCTCGTATTTTTAGTAACATTTTATATACTTAGCAAGCAAGATTACATATATTGCTTTGATTACATTTTTTTTTAAAGCAATGATTTTTCTTTCCTTCTACTTTGGCTGGTAACGTTGATATCACTTTGACCAAATTGAATGAAAATGTGGGAAAAAGTGGGGCGAATTTTCACAAAAACAAAAAGTGGAGGGCGGTTATATAAAGAAATAAACAAGAGGAGGATCGTTGACCGAGACTCTTGCAAAAACCCGCCACTTCGGGACACCACGTTGGACCACTCCTATTGGTTCCGTTTGGACCAAAGACATTGTTTACATTGTTCATGTACCATTGATTGCTGTTTTTTTTTTGTTCAAAATACCATTGATTGCTTATGTTCCATCCCAATTGGACAATTGGTTTTTATTTTTATATACTCCTCCAATTGAATAATGAGTTTACCTTAAAAGTTTAAGAAGTTGGTATGCAGATGCGGGCTTTGTAAGGGCTTTTATTGGGCTATAAAAGCGTCCTTCTCAGGTAGGGGCTTTTCGCGAGATTGTATGTGGCTTTCGATTTGTATATTTGACGAATATTCATTCTCCTTGATCATCTCCATTTATCAACTTACTTTAAAGTTACACATCTTTTAGTCTGTGTAAAATTCACAGAGAACAATGCAGCAAGAAATTGAACTTTTACGTGATTCATATAGTTTTGAGTGTTTGTTACCAATTGCAAAGGTCAATTTCATCACTACCACAAACTCAAAACCTGTGAAAATTGAGGTTAGATTATTGACTCTAATTCCTCAAAGCGGCAAATGTTCTAAGAAGCTTATAAGTTCAGATTCAAGCAATTCATCAGAGAAAGAAAAAAATAAACTAACGCAATATCTGAGATCATTAATCAGAATATAACTAAAACAAAATCAAAATTATCAGCTCAAGAACAAAATAGTTCAATTTAAAAAAAAAAAAGCTAAAATGTAAGCAAAAAAGAATAAATGAAAAGCTCTGATTTTTAATCGACGTTTTGCATAACATCCTCAGGCGTAAACTTGGTCCCTTTCTCCTTATCCGCAGCAACACGTCCCATGGATTTCTTCTCAAGCAGCGATTTCCGATCTTTATCAATTTTCAATTTCGTGATCACAACCTTTGATGCATTCACTCCAACATTCACCGTCGTTCCGTTAACTTTCTCCCTCGTGATTCTCTCCACGTGAATCACCCATTTTCGCCGGTAAACTTGCACGATCTTACCCACGCGTCCTTTGAAAGATCCGCGAACCACCTGTACCTCGTCGTCTTTCCTCACCGGAATCGATCGGACGTTGTACTTTTGCCGTAGCTCCGCCGAGAGCGGTGCGCTCATGATCACTCGTCTCTCACTCGACGGCACCGTGAAATGCGCCTTCCGGTTCTTCCTCCGAGACGATGTCACTCGTGGATTGGACTTCATCTTCTTCCTCCGCCGGCTGCTTCTTCTTCTCTGCTCTGGCTCTGTTTCAATCGAAAACTAGGGTTCCTGCGTAAAAGGATCGATCGTTTTATATATGGGAGCGGATTTTGAATGCGACGACGTCGTTCTATGGTTATTGTGAATCTTTCACATACGGCCTAATTATTTATTGGGCTTTAGGGCCTAACAAATTATGGGCTCTAGTATATATTTTTGCCTAAAAAATGATTACATATGAACATAGAGATGACAAAATAGACCGAGACCTATCTGACTCGGTCCGTTATGGAGAGGAATTGCACATATACACGGATTGCAGTTTCTAGTGGACTGATCTATTGTGTTTAAATTAAAATTTTGTTTATAAGTATATGTTATAGACTGTGATTTATTAGTAATGATTGATCGAATAATAAGTTCTTCATGCTTATAGTTAAATTCAGTTCTTTCAAAAATCAAGCCGATAGTAGAATTATGACGTACATCAAATCTAGGAAATCCATAAAACAATCAACATTTTTCCGAAAAAGTTGTTAGAGTCTAGACATCCGTGGGTACATGTTAATAACGATCTATATAGAAATCGTGTACATGTTACGATACTTTATAAACTCGTGTAATTTTACAACAGTCTTGTCAACATGAATCATTTTGGTACGTTTTTTTTTTTTGACAAATATAATTTTGGTACGTTACTTACAAGATCGTATAATTTAAGAAAAACTTTACCTGGTGTCACTTTTATATATTTTGTGAGGGAATTGTCATGTCAAAATTATTATTCGAGTTAGATTGATTGAGTTGGTTCTAATAATGTGTGAATTTTTTCTACATCATTTGTTCTATATTGTTCTAATTTAGATTTTATATATGGTACGAAGTCCTTTACCTATAAGTCCTTTTTACTTTTATGTGATTGATGGGAGGCCTACAGGTTTTTTTTTTTTTGTCTATGCCTAATTGGACGATAATTAAATAGTTAAACAAATATTCGTCTCATTGTACCCAAAAAAGCATGAATTTAAACCCATCATGTGCCAACCAAATAAAGCAAAATTAACGAATTCGTGAGTATAGAGCTAAACCATCCTAAATCATAGATGCATGCATTATCACGAAAAAAAATGTTTGTCCAAACATATTATACCATATCTTAGCATATATGATAGTGCATAAATATGGTTTATATGTTGACAACACAATGTAAGTTGCCAAGCTGGTTGGTGTCTGTCATGTATAAACTCACAACAAATGTATATATAGAATTTTCACTGGCCCATAACAGATATTATAGACTATACATATATACTCCGTATGAAATAAACTGAATCTTCAGGAAATGAAGATGGGACTTTTCCTAGAATACAAGAACAGATTTCGAGGAATATATAGGAAACTGAATTGCAAAACTCGATATAGGTATCGGAAGAAAGGGACAAAGATGCAGAGCGTGGGGTTCCTTCTAATAATTGTAGAAGAAACTCAAGAGAACTTGATCTACGAGAGATGGTGATGACTCGTGATAGGTATTTCTACTACATTGTGTGTAGCCTAGTCAATAATCTATTCTTGTACATTTATAGTATATTTGATCGCTTTATTCATAAATTGGTCTAGAATTTCAACATCACGACACAACACGTATATCTAAAGTAGTCAGAAAATATAGGATAGTTATGTAGTAGGTTATAATTGTCGTCGATATACCGAATAACATCATCATTGCACCATTCTATGGTTTTTTTACTTATTATTCACTTAAAGTATGCGATATCATTTACTATCACTATTTATTTTTTGGGATTAATTCATCATTAAAATGAAGAGAACAAAACCATCATTCCACAGATACACATTTCTATTCGGTTCCTTATAGTTTTCAGAAGATTGTGATTCCTTCAATTTGTAGTCCAACGTGTCAATCAAAATATTCACATCCAATTTCGAGACTTGGGATTTCAAACGATCGAAATATGGGAATGAACTCTGGGGTAGACAAGAATGCTTTGTATCGAGATAAACGAGAAAACCATGATGAGCCTATGCATTAAGTGCCGTTGGTTAATTAGGGGTTCGCATATATATAAACCAATAGACAAATGGATAAAATGAACGAACAAGAGAAAAGAAAAAAACATTATCTAAATAAGGGTAGAGAATAATAAATCCTCAGGTGGGAAGTTCAAAGAGAAAAGGTATGTATATAGACTCTATACAAAAATGGTATGACTTAGTGGAGAGTGTTTTAAATTAGAACAATGGGATTAAAGAAGAAGAAAACAAAGAAGCATGCCCTAGATTTCTGAGATAATAATTACACCTTGTTGTTTATATAAGGGAATTGAATATGACACATGGATTGGTTTCTTATGGGGTTAATGTGAAAAATAAAAATTATGAATGAAATGAGACAATCTAAAATAGTAAAGAAGGTATAAATGGAGAAGAAGAGAGGAAAGGGAAAAATGGTGGCAGAGAATGGAGAGAGGTTAGGAGGCAAAGCAAATGTGGAGCTTTGATGATGTTGATGCACGCCGTCAGCTTTTCTTCACGCCTGCTCCCACTCACTCACACCTATAAACATTCTCTCTCTCTCTCTCTCTCTATCTATATTCTTTTTTTAATTATATTCACATGTCTCTATGTATATAACCATTTTGTGTGTGTTAAATTAGCTATAAGTCTATAATCATGTATGTATTCCAAAACATCTTATAGGTATTATACAAAACGTTCATGACCCCCACCCCCAAAAAATATATATATTTCAAGTGGTGTTTTCCTTATAGTGACAACATGTGGGTATGTATAAAATTTACCTTTTTACTACAAAGAAAAGAGATAGTTATTTGGCATTGTTTCGTCGGTCTATAAGAGACTGTTATAATACTTGACAAAATTTCGTTTTGTCGATCGATTCAAGAATTCAAAACGTTCGTAGAAAAATATTGCAATAGTACTAGAGTATGAAACTAGCATGAAAATATATCGAAATAGAATAGTGATAATATAGTGATTTCATAACATACATAACATTCGTTTACTTGGTTCGAATTGTGTAATTTCTTTAAACGATTTTATGTTTCGATTGGTTTGGTTTTAGTAGGAGTGTAGGATACTTTATTGCTTTTGCGGTCTGCTGATTTTGGATCTATAAAGAGTTTTTTTTTTTAATTTTATTTTACACCACTTAGGATGATACTTGAACAACTTTGGTTTCATGTATTTGGCCTATATATAAACAAACATCGTATTATATACGGCTTTTTGGGAATTTTACGCCATGTAATATAAATGTATATCATGTATGCGTTCAATTTCTGTGTCCATAAATACATATTCATATATATATATAAATGCGTGATGAACGATCCACGTAAATACAATTTGCATGAGAGAGAGAGAGAGAAGTATTAAAAATGTAGAAGAAGAAATAACAGGGAAGGTTACTCGGGTGGATTGATGTGAAAAAGAAGGAAAAGCGAAACCCACTAAGCCATTACATGATATCGACCTTCTTATCTTTTTCTTCTATATTTTCTAACTTTTATTTTGATTTTTCTCATTTTTTTGTCAGGACTTTTTTCTACTTAATGAAACCTCCAAATATCTAACTAATTCAATCCTAGTAGTTAAATAAAGATTGGGGAATTGGTAAATCATAGAAAAAAAACGTAAATATTGGTCTGCTTATTGATTTTACGATTATACCACAGTCATTCATAATTTTTACTAGTTCACACACTATCTGCATTTTAATTACTAAATAGAACCTATAACAACTAAACATTTCCGCAGGACTGCAAAATAGTAGGATCACATTTGACCCAAAAAAGTAGGATCATTGTGTCCAAATTTTGATTGATCATCAATTACTAGGGCTGATAGTAAAAACAAAAAACATTCTTGATTAGCCAAAAAGAGAAAAGGAATACTGATTAAAAGAGGTATCCTCTCTCTCTAATTATGTTTTCACTAAACCCAATTAGATTCAAACAATCTGTTAAGTCCAACATGGGACAACAATTCGATGCCTGAAAAAACTCCTCTTTTAATGCCCCATTCTTTCTTTAAATTACTAATAAAAACTTGCAAATCACCAAACCCATTCTCTACAACTCATATTCATCAAAGATTCACCCACTCCCACCGAGATAACAAAAGTAAAAAATATATATATATACACAACAACACATGATGCTGATGCAATATACACAACAAAGTATTAAATCTTAGATATTGTGGGTCTCCCTTCTATTCTCTGTCCTCTATTCATTTTCTTATTCATTAAAAAAAAAATTATGGATACTCTCTTTAGACTAGTCAGTCTCCAACAACAACAACAATCCGATAGTATCATTACAAATCAATCTTCGTTAAGCAGAACCTCCACCACCACTACTGGCTCTCCACAAACTGCTTATCACTACAGTCACAACAACTTCCCACAAAACGACGTCGTCGAAGAATGCTTCAACTTTTTCATGGATGAAGAAGACCTTTCCTCTTCTTCCTCTCATCACAACCATCACCACAATCCTAATTACTACTCTCCTTTCACTACTCCCATCCAATACCATCCCGCCACGTCATCAACCCCTTCCTCCACCGCCGCAGCCCCCTCCGCCGCCTTAGCCTCACCGTACTCCTCCTCCGGGCACCACAATGACCCTTCCGCTTTCTCCATCCCTCAGACTCCTCCTTCGTTCGACTTCTCAGCCAATGCCAAGTGGGCTGACTCGATCCTCCTCGAAGCCGCACGTGCCTTCTCCGACAAAGACACCGCACGTGCGCAGCAAATCCTCTGGACGCTCAACGAGCTCTCTTCTCCGTACGGAGACACCGAGCAAAAACTCGCTTCTTACTTCCTCCAAGCTCTCTTCAACCGCATGACCGGCTCTGGCGAACGTTGCTACCGAACCATGGTAACCGCTGCAGCCACAGAGAAGACTTGCTCCTTCGAGTCAACGCGCAAGACTGTCCTCAAGTTCCAAGAAGTTAGCCCGTGGGCCACGTTTGGACACGTGGCGGCAAACGGAGCGATCTTGGAAGCAGTAGACGGAGAGGCAAAGATCCATATCGTTGACATAAGCTCCACGTTTTGCACTCAATGGCCGACTCTTCTAGAAGCCTTAGCCACGAGGTCAGACGACACGCCTCACCTAAGACTAACCACAGTGGTCGTGGCCAACAAATTCGTCAACGATCAAACGGCGTCGCATCGGATGATGAAAGAGATCGGAAACCGAATGGAGAAGTTCGCTAGGCTCATGGGAGTTCCTTTTAAATTCAGCATTATCCATCACGTTGGAGATTTATCCGAGTTTGATCTCAACGAACTCGATATCAAATCAGACGAGGTCTTAGCGGTCAACTGCGTAGGCACGATGCATGGGATCGCGCCTCGTGGAAACCCTAGAAACGCTGTGATATCGAATTTCCGACGGCTAAGGCCGAGGATTTTCACCGTCGTCGAAGAAGAAGCTGATCTTGCAGGAGAAGAACAAGAAGGTTTTGATGATGATCAGTTCTTGAGAGGGTTTGGAGAATGTTTGCGTTGGTCTAGGGTTTGCTTCGAGTCTTTGGAAGAGAGTTTTCCGAGGACGAGCAACGAGAGGTTGATGCTAGAGCGTGCGGCGGGGCGTGCGATCGTTGATTTGGTGGCTTGTGAGCCGTCGGATTCGACGGAGAGGAGAGAGACGGCGAGGAAGTGGTCGAGGAGGATGAGGAACGGTGGGTTTGGAGCGGTGGGGTATAGTGATGAGGTGGCGGATGACGTCAGAGCTTTGTTGAGGAGATATAAAGAAGGAGTTTGGTCGATGGTACAGTGCTCTGATGCCGCCGGAATATTCCTTTGTTGGAGAGATCAGCCGGTGGTTTGGGCTAGTGCGTGGCGGCCAACGTAAAAGGATTGTTTTTTTTTTAATATATTCGCACGCGCGCTTTTTGCTTGAGATGGTTTTACACGTGTGGTGATGTTTGATGATCGGTTTTGAGATTGAAGAGTTAACGATATGATGATGATGAGTTCATAATTTCGAATTTTCTTTTGGAAATAGGACTAATTAAATTATGGTCATTGAGGAGGATTGATTTTTCTTCTTTTCTTGGTCTGTTTTTCTTCTATATATCTTTTTGGAATTAAATTTGTGATTACTTTGGTTTATGCTTAATTAAGTGTAGGGTTTTATTTTCCTTTATAATTAATGAAGTTTTTATTTTTCATACACTTGCTAGAAGCTCTTGACCATAACGTTGATTTATTTTCCAATATGTGAGCGCGTAAATAGTTACTGTTACATTGGATGATCGATTAACTGGAAATCATATGGATGTAGGGAATGATAAATTTAAATTAATAAACTAGCGATAACTCTTCAAACTCAACAAGAATTATTACTAATCATATCGAGTTATACATAATCACTACATGTTTCTAATCAAAGCATTTTGAGTCAATGAGAGAGCTGGTTCACGACTTCACTTCAACTTGGTTCTTGTATGTATATAGAATCTTGGGACAGCTACTTTGTTTGAGGAATCTCTTCGTTGGAATCTCGTAAATGCAGCTCTAGTGCCCTGCACGCTTCTGAATATGTATAAACATTTTGGTCTTATAAACATAAACAAACTTAGAACATTTGAATTTCGATGGTATCTAATATGCAGCAGTCACTTTAGAATTACTAGTGGCAACTCGCAACCGGCTAAATATATATATTTACATGCAATGCAAGTAATTTTACGTTTAAGGAACACTACCTTTTTTTAATGGCTAAAGTGTTGTTTTTGAAAGAAATAAAACAAAAGACTTAGTTTTACGGTTCACATTCTGATGCGTGAGGGGTATCTATTGTTACAGGAAAATAATTCAACTTACATACACGACGATTACTCACAACATGATACTCATTCATCATTTGTCGTTCTTGTGAAGTGTAAACCATTTATTTATTTTGGCTTTTTAATAATGGATCTTTCAACTTTTGCTTTATAAAAGAGATAAAAGGGACCAGTCTTTTATTTGATTCACACATATATGTATGTATACATATATTATGTCTTCAATGGATTACACATGCATATACCTAAGAATGTTCATGGCCCCCCTTACCCATCATGTTTTTAATTAGAAAGCAGCCCATAAAAAGTAAATAATTGAAATAAATAGTTAATCCATTGATACCAACATTTACATATCTAGATTTTTGAATCTGAGAAAAATAAAAAAGATGAAAAAAGTAGTGGGAACTGCTTTTGAGATATGTGGCTGGTTTCACTACAACTCACTCTCTCCCTGCATCTTTTGATGAGGCTTTTGCCTCCCCCATGTTAATATTGGTACGATCTTTAGCTTCGCTTTTTAAGCTAATCTTTTTATAAAAAAATCTAGCTTCTTTTGGTCTGTTTTCTTGTTTATAAAGTCATGCAAAAAGCAAATTAATACATAAAAATCTTCTGCTTGGCCCATTTTTGCTTTAACTAGAATCAAAACCTTGTTGGGTCCCTTTGTACCACGACTTGACCATTAGACACATCTAACTAGAACATGCCTAAGTTCATAGGGAATATCTCAATTAACCCCATGACTGAAGTAAAAGTTCATGATTATTTTTTTTTTGTAATTGAGAGCAATGAGTTTTTGTAAAATGATGAAAGAACTAGCTTGTAAATGTTTTTGTGGCGAAAAAAATTGACTTTATTGACATTTCAATCGCATATTTCTTGAAGACATTTGGTGGTTCTGTACATGCAATGCAGCACAGCATGTTCAAATAACCGATTAACCGTACATTCTCATGACTCTCCAAAAAAAATTTTCTTTTCAATTTTGGTTCTGTACATGCTTATTTTCCATATTCTTAGCTAATTACCTCCATTTTATTGTTAATTAATTACGTGCAATTAAATATATCATCAAAACTATTTGTTTTGTATTAACGTTTAGTTTTAAGATTTTTTTGTTGTTGAACAAGTGGCGACATTAATCCCGTTAAAAACATAAATTGATTTTCTAAAAATTATCACAATAAACACGAATTTTCTATTTGTTTTGTCAGTTTAACGTCGAGTTCAAACAGGAAACATGACTTCATTAGCTAAGCAGTCTTTTGGTCAACAAAGGAAAAAAAAATCATATAATGTCGCAAAAGATACACGAACTTTTGAAGTTTCTATAATTTTTCTTCTCTTTCTTTTTAGGTTTGCAAGAGATTTCTCCCTTCATACAAAACAAATAAAATAATAAATTTCAGCTTTTCCAATTGGTTTGGTTGGTCTGATGGGGTCCCTTTTTTTATTATTCACATGATGTTGTCTTTTACATGGGCCTCGTTAAATGGGCCAGACGCAGCCCACTCGATTTGACGAAGCAAAAAGTGCAACGGCAAACGAAATGAAATTGGACGGACGGCGAAAACCCTAAGCAAAAACCCAACCTCACCGGCAAAAATGCGAGTTCCGATCTCCGGGTTTTTCTCGAGATCCATAGGATTACTCAACCGTAAAACGACTCTAATCGCCGGTGCTCGCCATCTATGCGCCGTCGCTTCTCCCGAGGCCAGGACGAAGAAGCTCGAGCGGATCGCCGACGACTTGCTCAAGCTGAACAGGATTGAGCTTTACGATTACTCAATCCTCTTCAGCCATAAACTCGGTCTCAATCGCTACGGTTCCGCCGTGTCTGTCGCCGCCGACGATGCGGACGCATCTGGCTCTACAGAGAGCAAAACGGCGGAAAAGACTGCGTTTGATGTGAAGCTGGAGAAATTCGAATCGTCTTCGAAGATCAAGGTCATAAAAGAGATCAGAGCGTTTACGGAGCTGGGATTGAAAGAAGCCAAGGAGCTGGTTGAGAAAGCTCCTGTTGTCGTGAAGAAAGGTATCACTAAGGAAGAAGCTGATCAGATCATGGAGAAACTCAAAGCGGTAGGTGCTACTGTAGCTTTGGAATGAAAACAGAAAAAGAATCTGAGATTATTGTGATCAAATAACTATTTGAATACTTCGAAATCAAACAATCTTGTAATGTTTTTGAGATGATGATATTGCTTTTACAATATTGCTTGCTGTGTCATCTTCATCATCTTCTTCTTCCTGGAATGCACTCTGTGTTTATGTCCTCATGACTGAAATGCCACTCCTATCAGGTAATAACTTCTTAATGTAATACTTGGATTTTCTAGAAAGGTTGATTTTTTTCCTTCTGGTCTCTGGTATCATCTCGATTGAACATTCTTGAAATCCGCGTCTCACAAACCAATCTGCTGTTCGCGTTGTAAGCAGAAACAGCCTCTCTAACCCGATAGACGAAGCTTTCTTCTCTATGTAATCTGTAGAGAAAGAAAAAAAACAGACTGTTGAATGTATCTGTAGTTTTGCAAAGGTAGCACAAATGTCTCGAGTTTATTGTGTACCGAGCAATTTATCGCCTTGGCCTTGACCACGACAATCTGATGAAACTGCGATCGCTGCTACTTCTCCGCATTTGTCTTCATAGAATGGAAACAAAGCCGCACAAGCGATGATCTGACCTTCTCTTTCCACAACCACGAACGAATCCAAAGCTTGCAGTAACTGCACATAAAGGTCAAATCTTTAACGGCGTTACAAGTCTTAAAACCTATAAAACAATGAGATACGGAAGATGGGTGAGGCTGTAACCTCCTCATCGGTTCTGCGAACCAAAATCCCAGAATCCTCCAAGGGTCTGATTATATTTCTAATTCCTGCAAGATCTTCCACTTTGGCATCTCGTGTTCCTTCGTAAACATCACTGCGCGTAACGGTCAATACAGAATTGTAAGAATGCTAAACCGGGATGATACGCGTGTGAAGACAATGCAAATATACCTAGCAACCATAGTTCCCAGTCCATCTCTTTTGAAAAGCTCCAACAATAGAACTCCACTTATAGTACCGTCCAACAAGTGAACTCTTTTGACTCCACCCTTCAAAGAAAGCCAAAACAAACAGTTTCAGTTAAATGGTGGCATATAGAAACAAGACCAATGTTTCAAAAACACTAACTCTGCAGACGAAAGCAGCAGCAGCCAATTCAGAAAGATAGCCATTTAGGCGGCTTAGTCTTTCCTCACCACCAATAGCAAAACCTTGCTCACCAGACCACAATCCGTTTCCGTTATCAAATCCAACTCCGTTCTGAAAGATGGGAGTGTGGTTTCCGTTTCCCCAAAATGTTGCTCTCCCGTTATGAGGAGAAGTTACATTACCATTGTTGGTGTTGTTAGGAGGTTCGTGATAAGCGATACTTCCATCTCCAACAGCCTTGACGTAATTAGCAGCTATGTCACTTTGTTGTGCCCGTTTTCTTACTAACATATCTGCTTCTTGAAGTGTCAAGAAACGAATAAGATGTCCACTCTCATCAAGGATTGGACCATCCATTATGCAAATAAGCTTATCTGCTCCAATAGCTAATGCACAAGCTGTGGCAACCTCATAGGTACTGCAGAAGCAAAGGTGTCTCAACATTATAGTGAGAAAAATTCAATCCTTTTAAGGTTAACGGAAACAAACATTTCTCGATAGTAGAGTGAGCATACTTGCAATTTAAGACTTCTCCAGAGCTCGAGTGGCCCAGATTCCTCAATAAAACTACAGAACCACCGTCAAGCCTCTCACAAATCCGATCTACATCTATCTTTTTCACTTCACCTGTCGCTCCAAAGTCAACCCCATCAACAACACCTCTTCTCTGCAACAGCAACAACAAGACCCAATATGATGAGTCTCAAGGTCGTATCGTCTGAGCAAATCAAGAATGTGGAAACCTCACTTTTGCTGCAAAGAAGTTGCCGGTATCAACCCTGACACCTATATCATGTAAACGACTACGGTCACCATGCCTACGGATATTGCAAATGGAAGGTCCAGGAGATAGTTTGGCCTCAAGCATCACTGATATTGCTCCTGCAGCTTCCTTAGCAGCCTGCAAAGATGCTGCATCCGTTACTCTGTAACGTCCCACATATGTAGCCTCACGTCCTGAAAATCACACACCTTTAGGCTCGTAGCTGATGGAAATATTACTTGACACAAGCAAGGCTTATATAGTTAGAATCTGACGTCGTGACAAAACCAGAGGCAAGGTTCATTTATTTTCACCTCTCTCAGTCAGAAGCTCGTCGATTTGCTCTTGAGTTCCGGGAACTAGAACAAATCTTATTCCAAGATGATGAAGAAAGGCAATGTCCTGCAGAGAAATCAAATTAGATTAACCTTATACGTAATATGAGAACTGCAAACTTAACCACATTGCAAAAAAAATAATAATATACTAACAAATGAAGATCTACGGTAATATAGAACTCTAATGCTCTAACTCTCAATTTTGCATACAGAGTGATAATTAAGAAATGTGTCGACTAAGAGAAGCAAATTAGAAAGAAAAAAATAAAAATAAAAACTTTACTGAGACAAACAGTCGAACACCTTACGTGCTTCTTTTTCATAACTAAAAAAAAACGAATTGTATGTAAAGAGTGTGAAAAAACGTTGCCTTCAAGATGGGATCACAGTAAGGGCCGGAAATGATCTCGCCGGAGATAATAACGACGAAAGTGCAGCCACGGTGGGCCCACAGATAAGGCCAAGCTTCACGGAACCAACGCACAAACTCCTTGTCGTCCACCGGATGCTCAGCCTCCACATCGCCGCCTGCATTCACCGCGTAGTCAAACATATTGCATTTCGCCGCCGCCGTCTCCGCTCGATAAGACACTGAACCAATCGGTTTAAACCATGGACAGCTTAACCGGAATTGACAAGGGGTTAGCTTAGTTTTCGGCGTGAACGACGAAAAGTCTTTCCTTGTTTGGCGAAATTGGAGAGGAACATAGCAGTTTGAAGAAGAAGCAGAACCCACCAAAGCTCCTCGCTCCATCTTCTCTAGATTTGGGTTGGAGAATTTCAACTAATTCCTAATGTTAATTAAACCGGAAGGAGACGGCGGTCTACAATCGACGGCGATGGCGGTAGTTGCCGTAGTAGGACCCACCACGTCAGTAGCGGTCTTTTATTTATTTTACCTTTAACTTTTTTTCCTTCTCAATCTGCCGACTCTTTGAATGTCTGGTCGTAAGCTTAACTTGTCCCCACGTGAGTCATAGTTGTTCGGTTCCGGTCAATAACTTGAAGGCAAGTTGGTTCAACCGGTCCGGTCAGTTACCAATTCAACACTTTACTGTCAATCTCGGTCTGAGTCGGAGTTACTACACAAAATACCCTACTGGGCTTTTAAGGAAGTTTTGGAATACCCTACCGGCCCAAACCCATTTAAGTATCACCATCCTAAATTATATAATAAGGGCAAAAATATATATGGAAAACAGATGATTTTGATATGGATGTTTTCACATCTTAATTCGTGAAAGCTTGCATAATCCCAATCACTTATTAATTTGAAACAATTTCTATAAAAATTATCCAAATGATTTATGTAAAATAGCATATTAGTTTTGGTGGCAAGAAAATTACCATCGTGATAAAGTGATAATGTTGATGCAGAATATGAGATTACAATCTTTTTAAACAAAGTTGGGATTACGTAAAGACAACAAATTCAAAAAGGTGGGAAAAATATAAGCCAGAGAAAAAAACGAATATCTCTCGGTTATCCGAATCAATAATATTCCAACTAGACAACCAAAGATACTCCTTCACGATAGATATTTAACCTTGGTGATTGCGACATGTTACGTCTTTCATTTATTATGACATCATTCATAGACAACTCACTTTTACTATTTATGTTGCGATGAAATCATTATTAATAGTATAATTTTTCTCATGAACGTATACATGATTATTGATTTGTATAAACACGGTGAAAAAGGGTTAACAAAACTTAATTTGAGTTGTTATTGTTAATCGAATTTGATGTCCTTCTTCATATTCCTCGTACGACAAAACGCTATAAATGCTTGGAAATTTATTTCTTCGCCTAAAGCGAAAATAAATAAGAAATAAAGGGGTCCCACCGCAATACGCAAACAAAATATGTGGTCATGTATATAAAAATATCACAACTCGTAAAGATTGTGGCTTCAGAGCCTCTATCGTCGTCGATTTCATACCGAAACAAGAGGACAACTCTCTGTTGTTGATAAAAGAACGAAGCTTTAAGATCTATTTTGATCGACTTTTCATCTACCTCGCGGTGATTTAAAGATTTTAAAAGATTTTAGAGTTTTTTTCTCGTCGGCATTGAAATCGAGGTAAGTTTTCTCACCCTTTCTTGCCAAATTTCCTCTTATCTTCACGAAATCGAAGAAATTATTTGATAGTTTCTCTCTCGTTATTAAAACTTACAGGGTTTGAGAATTGAGATCCGAAGAAGAACATCTGAAATTCGTATCATTTCTTTGACTTTCCCTTCGAAATTCAGGTAGTTTTCTTGTTCTGTCCCAAGATTTTCTCAAATTCCTATGTAGATTTAAGCTTATTTCGAACAAAATTCGCGGGAGAATCACGATGCTTTCGTTTACAGATTATCTGAACTGTACATTAACTCGATCTCTCTGTTCCCATTTCTTCGGAAGTTTTCATTTTTCCAGAAGAAATCAAGATTTAGCATAAATGTTGCAATTTTGGTTGAAACTTGGATCCCTTGTTATTTAACTTGCGGGAATTTTCGTCTTGAGTTAGATTTGGTCAGATCTGTTTGATTGATATGGTTTATGGTAATTTGGTTTTGGTTTTGACTTTTGAGTAGAGAAGATGGATGGTGAGTCAGAGATCAAGGAACATTTACAACCCAAATCTCCATCTGAAACAATGGAGAAGAAGCAAAATCCGAAAGGGAAGAGATTATGGCGGAAAGTGAAGTATCAACTGGTGGAATATCACTCATTGCCTGATTATTTGAGAGACAATGAATACATCATCGGTCATTACCGATCCGAATGGCCAATCAAACAGATCCTTCTCAGCACTTTTACAATCCACAACGAGACCTTGAATGTTTGGACGTAAGTTTCGAATCAAGCTTCTTGCTTTCTTTTTTGTTCCCCCTTTCTTAAGGCCAAGAAACCTTGAATGTGTTATGTGCTTGAGATTTGCAGGCACTTGATTGGGTTTTTCCTGTTTCTAGCACTCACCATATACACAGCCACAAAAGTACCAAGCGTCGTGGATCTTCACTCTCTTCAACACCGTTTACCCGATGTGTTGAGGAAAACAGATCTTCACAAACTTCACTCAGAGCTCATGTCTCGCCTTCCTTCTAGTCCATCTAGTTGGCATGTAATGGAGCTTCTTTATAACTGTTTGCCTGAACGATTCTCTCATGGCAACTACACCGACATGTGTGTTCTGGTAAGAAAAGACTCAATCTTTCTGCTTATTTCTGCGGAGAAAAGACTCAATCTTTCTGCTTATTTCTGCGCATATTGGTTTCAAAAATGTGGCCAAGTTCATATCTTTTCATTTGGGTTTGTGAATTGCGTTGCAGCATTCAGTGAAGGAAGATCTTGCAAACATGATAGCTCCTCTAATCTTCAGGCCAATCACTCGATGGCCGTTTTATGCATTTCTAGGCGGCGCGATGTTCTGTCTATTAGCAAGCAGCACGTGCCACCTCCTCTCATGTCACTCAGAGAGAGTCTCCTACATAATGCTTAGGCTTGATTACGCCGGAATCGCAGCTCTGATCGCTACTTCCTTCTACCCTCCGGTGTATTACTCCTTCATGTGTGATCCTTTCTTCTGCAACCTCTACTTAGGATTCATAACGATCCTAGGAATCGCCACTGTTCTTGTCTCGCTCCTCCCCGTTTTCCAAAGCCCGGAGTTTCGGGTCGTGAGGGCCTCTCTGTTTTTCGGGATGGGATTCTCTGGCGCGGCTCCGATTCTGCATAAGCTGATCATCTTTTGGGATCAGCCAGAAGCGCTTCACACGACAGGTTACGAGATTTTGATGGGTTTGCTTTACGGGTTAGGAGCTTTGATTTATGCGACTAGGATTCCAGAGAGATGGATGCCTGGGAAATTCGATATAGCTGGACATAGCCATCAGTTGTTTCATGTCCTGGTGGTTGCTGGTGCGTTTACACATTATAGAGCCGGGCTTGTGTATCTTAAGTGGAGAGATATTGAAGGATGCTCATGAAGATAAAGGATTAGGTTTGAATCTTTGATGTTTCTGAATCTTTGTTTGTAGCTTCGTAAAAAGAATTTGGACTGTGTAAAGTCTATGTGTAAGCAAATATTTCTTGTTAATTCGGAATTAATATTGGGTCAAATAAGAGAATCTTACAAATCAATATGGACCCAAGGCCTGAAATGCTGAAAGCCTGAAACTGTGGGAAAGTCTTTATACTCTTATTCATCCATTATTAACACTTCTAGTGTGAAAATGTTATAAGTTTGTCTTTAGTCGTACAATTCCAAGTAATACAGATATATATAGACATATACAAATCAATCAATAATAACTATTCAAATCAAAACTAGGATGAAATTCTTCTCATATATGTACATAAGATTGGGTCAAATAAGATAAACTTACAATGGACCCAAGGCCTGAAATGCTGAAAGACTGAAACTGTGGGAAAGTCTTTGCATGGTCTTATTCATCCTTTTAATATGTTTTTCTGAGTCTTTCACCATTATGGCTCAGATTTAAAATGGTATTCACTAGTTAGATTTTTATCTTCTTTTTTTTCCCAAATTTCAAAATTTTATCTATAGTATTGAGATAAGATCACTTTTTATTAGTGAAATTTCCCTACAATTACTTTGCATAGAAATAAATCTTAAACTGGCATATATGTGAAATCACATATTGGTAATCTATTTTTTTAATAGCCTAAAATTATGAAAGGAATATAATCCAGTTTTGGAAAAATATATAATAACAGAATTATGAAAATAATTTATAACAGCTAAAAGTTTCGAAAACGAGTTTAGTTTTTCTTTTAAATTTTCTGGATTTTTTTTCCTCATTTTCTGGATTTTATATTAGACAAGAAATGATCCATTCCTGTCTATTAACAAAAATCTTACACTACCCATATATGTATTGTTACTAGTAAATCTCAATCTATTATATTAAAACAAAAACACATTTGGTACTTGCTCCCAAACACTCCTAATTTTTTTAAGTGTTTAAAAATAATTTTAATAATTATTTATATTTAATTTCGAAATTTAGTTATTAATTTAAATATTTTTAGAGTTCTTTAAATATAAGTAATTTAGATTTGATTTGATTTGATTAAAAATAATAAATCAGATATTAATTTAGATTTGATTTAAAGATTCTAATTTAAATAATTTCTATACTATTAAACATTTTTATCAAAAATATTTAGAATTTGAAAAAAAAAAATTCACATATGAAAAATAATGGTCATATTTGAAATATAAAATATTTATAATGATGTAAATGATATAATATTTATGTTGTTTATATAATATATTTACGATTATGATTTATTTACAAATTAATAATAAAATAATAGGTAAAATTCAAATGTATAATTTAAATATTAAAAATATATTTTTTTAAAATTCATAGAACTAAAAATATATATAAAAAACCGGGTTAAAAATATTTTGGTAACTAATATCACTAATTTTAAATTATACATGTATATCGAAAATATATTTTTCATACAAAATCAAAACATAAAAAATTAAAAATTATTGCATACACTATAATGTGGTTTGAAAAACCAGTTGTACACTCCCTTCATTGATTAAATTTTAGAAAACTATAATACTAAATAATACTGTTAATACATCTCAAACTTTTAAAAAATATTTATATTATACGGTAATATGAACGAAAAAGTTAGAATTATGTTTTTATAATATTTCATTTTGAATTAATATTAGCGGACGAGTTAAAATTATATTTTTATAATCATAATTAATTTTAATACTATAAAATTATATCTAAACACAAAAATTAATATTTTCATTTATTAAAAAAATATATTTATAAAAATAATTATATCTAAACTCAAAAACACAAATTATATTACAAAATTCGTTAAACAATCAAAAAAATATTCCCTTGCGAATGCATATGGTTAGAATCTAGTTAGATTTAAATGAAAAACTGAAACTTCTATCATAAATGATCTTATTTTCCCTTTCCTTACCATACATTTAGCTGACTAAATCACCTCACATTTAAGCCAATAAACCCTAAAATGCTAAAATGCTCATTTCTTTACTTTACCACCCAACTGTTTTCAGAATTACACTGACATTTCTCATTTTTTCTATCGCCAACTTGTAGATTTTTTATTTTTTCAGTCATCATCTTTTCGATGGGAAAACACGGCGGCGCAAAGACCAAAACCACCGTCTGTTTATCAGACGGAGTTATCTTCCTCGCCGGAGCTTTCATGTCTCTTATTCTCGTCTGGTCTTACTTCTCAATTTTTTCACCTTCCTCCAATTACTCTCTCACCGGTTTACGAGGAGATGGCGGACCAATTAAATGCTCCGGTTTAGACATGCAATTCGACCCGCCTGATTCCGGTTTTTACGATGATCCGGATCTAAGCTACTCGATCGAGAAATCCGTTACGGGATGGGACGAGAAACGGAAACGATGGCTCGAATTGCACCCGTCATTCAAACCCGGTTCTGAAAACCGGATCGTGATGGTAACCGGTTCGCAATCGACGCCGTGTAAAAACCCAATCGGAGACCATTTGTTGCTCCGATGCTTCAAAAACAAAGTCGATTACTGTCGAATCCATGGCCACGACATATTCTACAGCAATTCGCTGCTTCATCCGAAGATGAATTCTTATTGGGCGAAACTTCCGGTGGTGAAGGCGGCGATGCTTGCTCACCCAGAGGCGGAGTGGATTTGGTGGGTTGATTCCGACGCGATTTTCACCGATATGGAATTCACGCCGCCGCTTCACCGTTACCGTTATCACAACCTCGTGGTTCACGGTTGGGCGAATATAATCTACGATAAACAGAGTTGGACGGCGTTAAATGCCGGCGTTTTCCTCATCAGAAATTGTCAATGGTCAATGGAGCTGATTGACACGTGGAAGAGTATGGGACCTGTGAGCCCTGATTACGCCAAGTGGGGTCCGATCCAACGGTCTATATTCAAAGATAAGTTGTTTCCCGAGTCGGACGATCAGACGGCTCTGATTTACTTGCTGTATAAACATAAAGAGGTGTATTACCCTAAGATATACCTCGAAGGAGAGTATTATCTCCAAGGGTATTGGATCGGTGTCGTCGGGGGTTTGGCTAACGTGACGGAGCGGTACCTTGAGATGGAACGAGATGACGCCACGTTGCGTAGACGGCACGCGGAGAAAGTCAGCGAACGATACGGTGCGTTTAGAGAGGAGAGGTTTCTTAGAGGCGAGTTTGGAGGGAGAGGGAGTCGCCGAAGAGCGTTTGTAACGCATTTCACGGGATGCCAGCCTTGCAGTGGGGACCACAATCCGATTTACGATGGTGACACGTGTTGGAAAGAGATGATAAGAGCCCTTAATTTCGCTGATAATCAGGTGATGCGCACGTACGGATACGTGCACTCCGATCTCAGCAAGACTTCTCCACTTCAACCTGTGCCGTTCGATTATCCTGATGAGCCATGGTGATTTTCGTTTTATCAACTTCTAGTTTTTTTTTTTTTTTTTTTTAGCGTATTTCGATATATAATGGTTTGAAATCTTTTCTAGTTATTTACATTACATTACTTGATCAGAATTCAAATAGATAAAGGGAAAAAAAGAAGAAATCATTCACTTTGTATTGTATATATATTGGTATGAATAAGATATGGGAAAAACGAAAAGGAATTGGTCATCGGTTTTTGTCCACGTCCAAATGCATGACTCAACCAACGTTTTCGCATTAGTTGAAACACATTATGATGTATATAAATCAAAACTATTTTGTATTTGATGGTAAAACACATGATCGATGCTCTGCGAATTATCAAATCATGGTTTAGCATGAACAAATGTCGTCGAAAAAAATAACGAATTAGTCCACCATATCGGAAATTTTTTTTTATGCCTATTATATATCTCCTCAAATTATCCACACCATTATGAACCCTCACTGGCCTCACATCGACAGTTATTGGTTCATAATCATTGGGTTGGTGATGTACATATCTAGTTGATTATTAGTTATCATATCACCATCACGTGTAAAATAAATACAAATGTATTTTACGTAGACATTATACCAACTAATACCAATACATGATTGACAGAAGACCAATTGTAAATATTAATATTATAAATATAAAAGAAATGTCACGTTAACATTTTCATTTTCACTTTTACAACAATATGGCAAAGCAATACACATGTGGCTAATTCTTAATTACATGAGCCCTTTAAGTATACTTGACAACACCGTAACTCTTACTCTTACTCTTTTCAAGCACCTTGTGATTAATACTCCCCAAATCAATCAAAGGACGGGTCTCATCAATTCTCTCAAACCCATGGGGAACATCACAATTTCTCACACTCTTAGCCTTCTGTAGTTTCGTAGACGGTCCATGCTGCGTATCAACGGTAGTATTTCTAGCTGATGCGGCTCTTACAAGCTCAGGCACACGATGCTCTTTGGCTCTCACGGAATTTTGCGAGTGGCTCGCGCTGAAACTTCTTGGGAGGGCGCTTACTTGGCAGACTGGTATCCCAAAAGCCATGCCGCTGCCGAGAAGGTCATGGGAAGAGAATTGATTCATGCTTTTAATGTACAAGTCTCTACCTTTCACCACCATCTTTATGGGGACCTTCATGTACTTGCTTAGTTTCGTCTCCTTTTTCTTGCTCATATTTTTTTTCTTATAGGAGATTCCAGAGTTCCTTCCTCCTTTTTTGGAACAGAATCAATAAGAAAATATTTGTCACAAAAGGGAGAAGAGAAATTAGGAGCCTGCTGAGAATTTAAACTTGAATAATATGGATAAATGGCATTGCGTGCGGAGACACATCATAGTATTTAATAAGTATAGCACTGAAGTTTTTTGTTGATTAAATTTATATAACACGAGAGTGACGAGACGCAGGGTCGGCTCAGAGCATAGACGAGATAAGCGACAGATTAGGGCATCCAATTTATGGGGGCATATTTTGATTAATTTTTTATATAAAAAGTATATATAAATAAACAAAATTTAAATATTTGTAAGTTTTTTTTGTAATGTTTATGGAATTTTCTCTAAAAAAAATGTTAGTTAAGGACATATTTTAAAACAATATCTATTTTATTAAATAAATTTTATTTTAGAAAAAAAAATAATAACATATATTTTATCAAATTAAGAGAATTAGAATTAGAAAAAATAATAATAATAACATAAGAAAAGAATTAGAATTAGAAAGGGCATATTCATTCTATCGAATATGAATTGGTTAAAAATATAATATTGAATTTGTTTAATATGAATAATATCGAATTAGAAAGAATATGTTCTTTCTATCGATGTCCCACATTGATATTATGCCAACAAAATAGACAATATCATGCTATATAAATACTCTGTTTTGTGATTAAATATACTCATATTTTTATGAAATCTTTCTTATATTTCATAATATTTTATGGTACCAGAGCCAGAAATCCTCTGACATCAGTAAGCGAGAATTCTTTGAGG
The DNA here is from genome assembly GCF_000478725.1 of Eutrema salsugineum. Classification (NCBI taxonomy): domain Eukaryota; kingdom Viridiplantae; phylum Streptophyta; class Magnoliopsida; order Brassicales; family Brassicaceae; genus Eutrema; species Eutrema salsugineum. The sequence goes on along the minus strand of NW_006256909.1, from coordinate 931,320 downwards.
AGATTATGTGCGAACATGGAGGTTTTTTAACGAATGATATGCATTCAGACATAGTTGATAATGATCTGTTTATGGAATTAAAAATTCTCCGAGAATCAATACCAAATGAAGTTTGGAAGCCTATTGAAGTGATTGATTTTTTAAAACAAATGGAAGATTGTTATCAAAACAGAGAAGTTGCTTATCGCATATTGTTGACAGATCCAGTATCTTCCACTACTAAAAGAAGTTTTTTAAAGTTGAAACTGATAAAGAATTATTTGCGATCTATCATGAGCTAGCTTTGTTATATATTGAGACAGATATGATTGAAAAACTTGATTATGCGAATTTAATGAACGATTTTGCAGGAAAAAATGTAAGGAGAACCATATTTCAACAAAGAATATTAGTTTTATTGTGTTTTTTGCTTTGTTTTTTAATTGTTTATGGAGTTGAAATATTTTATAAAATTTTAATTTTTTATTTATTTATTTTGTATTATTTTTGTTTTAAAAAAAATAAAAGGCATACTTTAAATTTTAGACTAGAGCATTTAAATTGATTCGTCCCGCACTGACGAGATGTTGAGTGTTTAATGGAATCCATACTAAAGAAAAGCTAAACTTTGATTATGATAACAGAAAAAGGTTATCATACTCTAAAATGTGGATCCTATTTGATTTTTAACACCTAAATTATTAGATCCTTTGTTATATCATATGCTTAGAAATTTGTAAAGTCAACAGTTGACTTCAACAAATGAAAATTTATAGGAGATGTGAACATATTACTCTATGAAACTAATTGAAACAAGACTTAAATTTTTGGTAAACCAATCGATACAAAATATTATGGGAAAAAATAATTGGAAAATTGCGACAACGAGAGGACAACAGACCTGGTTAATCACAAGATTCTTCATGTCTACAGTTTTGTGTTCAATCGGATCCTAAATCATTCTTTTTACATAGTGATTTACTTAAAGGTAAATTTGCCTTTTTTTTTTTACCTAAATCATTCTATTTTAATTTTATTAATTATCTTTAAAGGCTTTTCATTTAGAAATAAAGGATATACTGTTGCTTCGGCTATAACAAGTTATGAACTTCCAAGAAAGTTATCCCGAGCTTATATAAGCTCTCTTTTTAATTAAAATTCTAATTACAAAAGTTTAAAAATAAATCAAATGAGCAAGTACAGTAAATTGTGCGAGAAAGTGTTTTAAGATTTTGTTAGTTTAATAAATAAAAAATGTAAATGATTGTTTCTTCTTCTTCTTCCCCCTTCTATATACTCTAATTAAAACATAGAACTTCTAGAAATCAAATCATAGATCACAGATTCCGGTTACGCTCACGTGGGCGGCCTTCTTTATTCTATTGGACACGACGTTGAAATTTTCCTTTTTCTTCACTTTTGGTTCAGATAAAACGAACTATATAAAATAAAAACAATGTTCTCAAAAGTCAAATCCTAAGAATAGTCAAAAACCAAAGGCTTGACCCACGTTGATAATGTTGCACATGAACGATAATTGATATATATATACCCCATCAAGATCAATCACTCAACTTCACATTAAAATCTTCCAAAGCTGTAATCTCAAAGTCTCCATGGAAGCTACATCACAGCCGTTTATGTCTCAGAGTTACCTTAACGCTCAAGAAACAGCGACAAGGGCAACGAAAAATTACTTAAATTCGCTCCATTCGACCCGAAAGCAACCTTCAAAGCCCTTGAAAAGACCTGTAACATCATCAATATCATCTCATTCGAAGCCAATGCATCCCCAAGTTTACCGAGTCGAGCCAATAGACTTCAAAGAGTTGGTTCAAAGGCTCACCGGTGCACCTGAGCACGAGGTCGTGGCTAAATCGCTTAATAGTTTGGATGATGCAGCAAAGGAGAGTTCTTCGTTTGCGTTTGATCTGCCATCGTCATCATGGGGAGATTTGTCACTTCAAAATCCTGCGAATCTCTCCAGATGGTAGTTTTTTTTAGAGGCATAACATCTTTTACTTGCTCTTGCAAAATGCATATTTTTATTGTAATTTTTGAAATTCTTGTACTCTTTTAGCTCTTTAAAAATATATACAGTAAAACCTCTATAAATTAATACTCGATAAATTAATAATCACTATAAATTAATAAATTTTGCTGGTCCCAAATCGGACCAATGTAAAAATTTATCAAATTCGATAAGATAATAAGATAATAATTTTTTTTTGAAACTCTTATATAAATATATGGTCCCAACAAAAACATAAATTAATAATTATATAAATTTATGCAAATATATATAAATATAATATTCTAAAATATGACTAATGTGTTTTCTTTAACTTAATGTTGAAATCTCATTGGATCTTATCTCTCTAATTATTATATAAGTAGCTCTTATTGGTTTTTTACTATATACATTCAAAACCTTTGGTGAAAGAATTTTTTTTGTAATTCCTTACATAAGGATTCAGAAAATATTGGATCCCCACCTACACAAGAAAATTGTTGATAAAATTTATGATGATTTTTGATATGATAATTGATTTTCTTACATGTAAAAGTTTTTGTATATATTGTAATGTTATCTTCAATTTTATCATCAATAATAGGGATAGTAGTCATAGTTTTTTTTTATAAATTTGAAACTTATAAACATGTATATTTTTACATGGACAATCCAATATGATATTAAAAACTATTTTATTGCAATAGTTATGATTGTTAATCATAATTTATATTACAAGATTTGTTAAAATTTTAAAATATAACGTTATTTCAAAAAAGTTTTTAAAAAATTATAAGCGGAAAGCAAACTTTTTCTATAAATAAATTAATAAAATATCATGGTCCCAATATTATTAATTTATAGAGGTTTTACTGTATTATGAATTTGCTTGACTAGCAGATTGGCGGGATAAAACCAACCGACTTTGCAATTTCTATTAATGATATTTATTTCATATTTTTTTAGATTTATTTAATTTTTACTCCATTTTCTGGTGAACTATATTACCGTGGATAACAAATTATGTGGTTCTACCATTCTGTGTTTTTTTTTGTTGGGAATATTGTTTATCCGAATTTCTATAGGGAATAATTTGACTCTTTCCAAACAAATAAAATAAACATATTCTGAATTAATTAATGATCCTAAAAAATACACAACATAAGGAAATAGTTTGGCATTTCCTTTAAAATCAATTGAATTAAATAAATAATTCTATATATACACATATATAACATGTGGAAGTGATTTGCAGTTGACGACGATTAGAATATTAATCTAAGGATTATTATTCTTCTGTGTATAGATATAATCAAGATGAGCCATCATTTTCATCAAACAATCTTCATCGTCGTATTTTTCGCAGCTCTCTCCCGCCACTTCATGTAGTTTTGATTCTATCATTTCCTGAATGTAATAAAACATAAATTACAAATAAAAAAAATATAATTACCTATAATATATATCTACATAATAACTAATTAACTAGGTATGTATATCAGTATATGACTAACCAGACTAAGTATGTCGGCCGGAGATTTTGTGAATGAGGCGAAGTCGGCCGGTTCACGACGGGCGGTGCATGTTAGCGTGCCTGCGCAAAGGAGGAGAGCTATCATGAGCAAAGTAGAGAGATTTTCCATTTTGTGATTAATTTTGGATATTGACACCAATGAACAAACCATCTTTATATAGAGTTAATCTTGGTCAACTCTTTTCTTAGTCTAGTCTTTTATCTTAAGAACAAAAATTAGACTGTTTTTGTTCTTTATCTTTTATTAGTTCAATGTTCTTATCTTGTCCGAAAAAAACTAGTAGATAACATACATTATCTCTTTACTCGTTTTGGAAAGAGAAAAAATAGGAATGTGTAGTTTTTAGTATTTTAGATTGTATATATACATAAAATTAATTTTGATAAAACTGATCGAATTCTGCCACTACTTTTCGAAAGGCTAACCATCAGACTAAGAATTTCTAGCTGTATATATATATTTTTTCATCAGTTCAACAACATGCTCAATAGAGAAGACCACTGTATTTTTTTTTTGTTTTGTTTAAGTATCTCCCTTAACTTCTTTATTCTTGCCAACAAAATATTCTACTTGTTATAACACATATCATATATGGACTCTTATACCGGCACATTAGGCCCATCAGGGCATTGTACTTAACATAGATTCCCTATGTACTCTATATATACATTCCAGTGATTAATAAAGTTTCTAAGTTTTCACAACACGTTATCAGCACGATAAGACTCTCTGAGCGAAAAACCCTAATAAATCCGGCCACCACCAAAACCCTAAAAGCAAGTCGAAACTTAAAAGACGCATATCTTCCAAACCGTGAGGAACCAGAAGACGATCTACATATCAAATCGAAGCCCTCGACGAGACGAATCTACTGGTGAAAACCGTTTGTCGATCCAACGTCGGACGCGCCCTCACGCACACTTACAGTACACGACGATCAACCGGAAAAAAAACCAGATCCGAGTTTTTCCTTCTTCAACCAGCAGCTTCTCCAGTTTTGGTGATCAATCCTTGGAATTTGTAGCGGCTAACTGAGGTCTATTAGCTCCCAGTTTCATTAGCCTGTCAGAAATCCAAAGGTGGAAAATGTATCTTCTAAAACTGAGAGTCATAGAACCTGTTGTTTAAACACTTCAAAACCCTATAAAAAAAAAAAAAAAATCGATCTCTAATTGATTGAAAGTGTTTGATACTCTGATGATTGATTGATAACTTGTTGATTGATTGTTTAAATTACAAGTTTATGCATGTTCAAAGGTTTTAAACTCGTTTTATAAAACCCTAATCTACAAAAACCTAACAACCGTTTTTGGCCATGTTTATGGCATAAACCTATTCGATTTTCTTCATGTTTAATAAGCTTGTTGCAGCTTATTTGATTGTTGATTCTCTTGCTTGAAACACTTGATTGAATAAACTAAGAAAATCAACCCTAAATCCTAAGCTTGATTCACGATTTTGTAATCTTCAAAATCGTAAGTCATAATGCTTAAACCCTAGTCCTTTTCACGTGATTTCTTTGTTGTCCTTGTGAAATTATTAAAACCATCGACCACAGATCCTATAGATCTCGAAATCACATCCAAAATATGTTTTCCAAACCGTTAAAACCTTAGATAAAACCCTAATCATATTCGGCTCCCCTAGGGTTCCTCCTAAACCGCCTAAAACCGGCTAAACCTGGTTCTCATTAACCGAAATTATATTCGGCTTTAACCGATTAAATCACAGCTATTAAACCGACATCATGTTCGGGGTAACTAAAACCATACCCTTTAAAATTTACTATTTCCGAGAAAGTTCCCTCTAATAGAAAGTTTCCTCATATAAAAACTTTCCTCATATAGAAATTTTCCCGACATAGAAACTTTCCTCATTTAGAAAATTACCCAAATTAGAAACTTTCCAAATTTAGAAACTTTCCTAAAATAGAAATATTCTCAAAATAGAAAGTTTCATCATCAGCATTCAAAATTTTCTCAAAACAATCCCTAACAAAATCAATCTCATGTTTCAGATGTCAAACATTCAGAAATGTGAATTCGAGGCCCTTCACGTCTCCGGGGATAACTACCTCGAGTGGGCCCTAGACATGCGCTTGTTCCTCGCATCGAAAGAACTCGATGCGTGTATTACCGACGGTAACACCGCATCCCGTAAGGGACAGTCTCAGACGATATGTCACATACGCCATCATCTGGCCCCGAGCCTTAAGCAGCAATATCTCACTCTTGAGAATCCACTTGAATTGTGGCAAGCGCTGAAAAAGCGATATGACCATCAGAAAATGGCCCAGTTTCCTCAGGCAGATTTCGACTGGAAGAACCTTCGGTTCCAGGACTACAAATCCGTAGATGATTACAACAACGAACTCTTTCGTATTGTTGCCATCCGGAAACTCTGTGGCGAGGATGTGACAGATAATAATCTCCTCGAGAAAACATTATCCACATTCAGCACAGAGAATGTTGTGCTCCAACAACAATACCGTGCAATGAAACACACATTGTACGAAGACTTGTTGTCCTGTCTTCTCCTCGCTGAGAAGAATAAACAGCTGCTTATGAGGAACAGCGCTATGAGGCCCCCGGGATCGGCTCCTGTCCCAGCTTCTCGTCAAGAGTCCTACCATGTTCAACCCGATAGATCCTCAGATCACCGCCGTGGACGTGGTAATGGACGTGGTAATGGCCGAGGACATGGACGTGGAAGACGTGGACGCGGACATGGTCGTGGCAACCGACCTAACCTCAGTTATGGTCCTGGTCGTGGTCGAGGCATCACCAAGCCGACCCGCCACACCAACCCCGATCACTCTGCTTGTACCAGATGTGGGATGTTCAACCACCCAACAAAGCAATGTCGCACCCCCAAGATCCACTGCGATTTATACCAGAAGTACGGAAAAGCTCCTGCTGAAGCCAACATGACTCAGCCAGTCGATGCTGCTAACCTGGAAGGTGACGACCTCCTTGATGATGAGAACACCACAAACGAGCAGACCGACCCCATGGACTATGAAACAGCTGATCTCCTCGATTAATTCAATCATCTGAAACTCTGATACAATTTGATTTTGTTCTTTATTTTTTCATTTTGGGATTTGTTTCATTTTTTTCCATTTGCCTTTATTCTCAGACACTGCTTTACTTTATGATTTATCACATTTTCTGAATTCCTCAATACTGAATTCTATCTTCTATTCATAATAAAGCACACCAGCAAATGGAAACCATAGTCGTAGATAGTGGATCCAGCCACACTATCTTAAGAAACAAAAGTTACTTCATAAACCTAACCTATCAAACCGCAAATATTAGCACCATCGCGGGTCCCTCAAACCTTATCGAAGGATATGGCCATGCCTATGTGTTGCTATCAAATGGCACACAATTTGAAATACCAGATGCTCTATATTCTCCTAGTTCGAAGAGAAATCTTCTGAGCTTCAAGGATATAAGACAGAATGGTTTCCACATAGAAACCCAAGGTCAAGGGAACAAAGAATCCCTCCTAGTCACTAAAACCGTAGACGGCCATAAACAAATCCTCGAAACCATACCCGCGCTCTCTACTGGACTTTACCATGCTAAAGTCAGTATGATTGAAGCTAATACCACTCTCAAAGCCCGGTTTACTGATTATACTATTTGGCACGACCGGCTCGGTCATCCCGGTGCAAATATGATGCGTAAACTAATTTAAAACTCTCAAGGGCATACCCTCAAAGAAAACCGAGCTTATCCTCAACACCTCATGTGCACAGCTTGTTCTCAAGGCAAATTGATCACTCGGCCTTCACCAGTTAAAATCTCTAAACAAACACTTCATTTCCTAGAAAGAATCCAGGGCGATATCTGTGGACCTATACATCCATCTTCCGGCCCATTCCGGTACTTCATGGTCCTTATAGACGCATCGACCCGTTGGTCATATGTTTGTCTCTTGTCCTCTCGGAACCAAGCCTTCGCTAGGTTCTTGGCCCAAATCATACAATTGCGGGCCCATTTCCCTGACTTCCCACTAAAGACTATCCGCCTTGACAATGCTGGTGAATTTACCTCACAAGCGTTTAATGACTACTGTATGGCCATGGGGGTAACCGTGGAACATCCTGTAGCACATGTCCATACTCAAAATGGATTGGCTGAATCATTCATTAAACGCATTCAATGGATAGCCCGACCATTACTCATGAGATCAAAGCTCCCGGCCTCAGCATGGGGACATGCAGTATTACATGCTGCTGAACTCATACGCATCTGGCCATCTAGTGAACACAAATATTCCCCATCCCAACTACTCTCGGGTCATGAGCCAGACATCTCCCATCTCAAAACATTTGGGTGTTCAGTATATGTACCCATTGCTCCACCACATCGAACCAAAATGGGACCTCAAAGAAGGATGGAAATATATGTTGGTTTTGACTCTCCCACCATCATAAGATATCTCGAGCCAACCACTGGAGATCTCTTCAAGGCCAGATATGCGGATTGCCAATTCGATGAATCGGTATATCTCTCTTTAGGTGGTGAGACAAACAAGCTGGTCAAAGATCTTTCATGGAATCAAACATCATTAAATTGGCAAGATCCTCGGACTCTAGAATGTGATTCAGAGATCCAAAAGATTATTTATTATCAAAAGCTAGCTAATCAATTGCCAGATTCCTTTGCTGACCCGACCAAAGTAACCAAATCGTACATCCCAGCTTGTAATGCACCAGTACGAATAGCTGTCCCAACGGGACAGATCCAAGTTGCTACAGAGTCTGCACCACGTCTCAAACGGGGCAGACCTCTCGGTTCCAAAGATAAGAATCCCCGGAAATCAAAGAAAGGTGCAATAACCGAAACCGGAATTCCTGCAATATCAGACATAGCCGCGGCTGAGACTCAATCTAATGAACCCTCAATGGAAGTTCGGGACGCCGAATCTCCAGGTTCAGAAGATAACAATGAGATCTCCATCAATTACAATATGTCCGGAATACAATGGAATCGAAAAGAAGTCGACTTAAATGCACTCTTTGCATACAAAGTAGCACTTGATGTTGCGCTCACGCAAGAGGATCTAGAACCCACGTCAATAACACAGTGTACACATCGAACAGATTGGCTAAAATGGAAAGAAGCCATAAACGTGGAGTGAAAGAGTCTCAAACTCAGAAACGTGTTCGGTCCGATCATCCGGACCCCATCACACATCAAGCCAGTGGGCCACAAATGGGTCTTTGTGCGCAAAAGGAACGATACAAAGCACGGCTTGTAGCACAAGGATTCTCACAGAGACCCGGAATCGATTATGAGGAGACTTATTCTCCAGTGGTGGATGCAACAACATTCCGATTCCTCATAAGTCTGGCCATAAGAGAAAATCTTGATCTGCGGTTAATGGATGTTGTAACCGCATATCTCTATGGGCCCCTGGACAACGAAATATATATGAGACTCCCAGATGGCATTGAACTAAAAGACAAAAATGCATCTCGAGATCAATACTGCATCAGGCTGAACAAATCCTTGTATGGACTGAAACAAAGTGGGCGTATGTGGTACAACCGCCTCAGCGATTACCTCATCAAAGAAGGCTACAAAAATGACCCCATCAGTCCATGCATCTTCATCAAGAAGTACTCAAACAAAGGATTTGTAATCATAGCAGTATACGTGGATGATCTAAACATCCTCGGAACATCAGGTGAGATCTCCCAAACAGTCGACTGCTTAAAAGCATAATTCGAAATGAAAGACCTAGGCAAAACAAAGTACTGTTTGGGATTACAACTTGAGTACATCAAAGGAGGAATCCTTGTGCATCAATCGGCTTATATCGAAAAGGTACTCAAGCGATTTAATATGGACCAAGCTCACCCATTGACCAGCCCAATGGTAGTTAGAAGCTTAAGTGATGACCCTCTTGGTCCCAAAAAGGATGATGAAGAAATCCTTGGTCCTGAAAAGCCATACCTCAGTGCTGTAGGAGCGTTAATGTACCTGGCTAGTCACACTAGACCAGACATATGTTTCACCGTGAACCTCCTCGCTCGATATAGTTCATCTCCAACTCAGAGGCACTGGAACGGTATAAAACATCTTCTAAGATACCTTCGAGGTACTCAAGACTTAGGACTCTTCTATACTAACCAAAATAAAGATGGGTTAGTCGGCTTCGCCGATGCAGGATATCTATCAGATCCGCACACTGCCAAGTCTCAAACTGGCTACGTTTTTACGCATGGAGGAACAGCCATCTCTTGGAGATCAATGAAGCAGACACTCACTGCCACTTCATCAAACCATGCTGAAATCCTAGCCATTCATGAGGCTAGTAGGGAATGCGTCTGGCTGCGCTCCATGACTCAGCACATCCGCAGAGATTGTGGTATGGACGAAGACACACAGCCCACGGTGATGTATGAAGACAACGCGGCATGCATAGCTCAGCTCAAGGAAGGATATATCAAAGGAGATCGGACGAAGCACATTCTACCGAAGTTCTTCTCAACCTCAGACTGGCAGAAGGACGGCACTCTCAGCGTTCAGCAGGTCCGATCCAGTGAGAATTCAGCTGACCTCTTCACCAAATCATTGCCTACTTCAACACACCGGAAGCTCGTCAAACAGATAGGAATGTATAGACTTAGAGATCTGCAGTGATGCTACAATCAGGAGGAGTAATGCGTGTTGTACTCTTTTCCTTCACCATGGTTTTGTCCCACTGGGTTTTTCCTGGTAAGGTTTTAATGAGGCAACATTCCCCAGCGCATTATCGAGATCCCGATTGAGTAGCTGACCCGGTTCACTCGTCCAAGGGGGAGTGTTATAACACATATCATATATGGACTCTTATACCGGCCCATTAGGCCCATCAGGGCATTGTACTTAACCTAGATTCCTTATGTACTCTATATATACATTCCAATGATTAATAAAGTTTCTAAGTTTTCACAACACTACTGAGTTTTTCAACTACAATGGATATCACTTAGCAGTAGAGACGTAGAGTGAGTAGTCGAATAGAGTGGATGAATTTGTAATTGGACGGAAACAAAAAAAAAGCACATGAAATTCAAAAATCAAAAATCAAAATGTTGACGTGTTACGTGAGGTAAACGTCAACCTTCGATTTTTATTTTGGGCCAAAATTATCAATATAAAAATACTATGCAATTCAGGACCATTAAGAACTTGAACATCACAGATTCACAGGTGGTTCATTTCAATATTTTCTTTGGGCCAATGATTCAGCCATGATACACTCGGAAAAAACATAAAACCTAAAACATTGTTTAACCCTTATTTTGTTGAAATGTAGAAAACTATTTTTTATTGTATAAAATATATAAATTAGTTGAGACAAGCACTGTCCCTATATTTTTAATTAATGTTATAATTTTTTCATGTAATTTCAGGGTGTCGTGTTTGCATAATCTCAAGAATACGAAAAGTAACTTATACGTACTAATATTTACAAAGTTTTAATAAAAAATTATACATTCTATAATAGATTGGGGTTTCTATTTTCTAATAAAATTTTAACACATCAATTATATATAATATATGTTTCATTAAAACCTTACAGGCTTACACATGCATGACATTCAATTAGGTTGGGATGATCATAATTAAGAAAAATACATTGAAACCAACCTCTGGGAAAATCATCGATCTTAAGTCAAACATCGATAACCCATTTTATATACGTAGATGAATCAAATCCTCATAATCAAAATTATTATTTCACAAATATTCCCAATAATATTAACCAATCCAGATCATTACAATCTAAATAAAAAATAATCTATCCGGAGTAATAGTTTTTTTTTTTAACGCTGAGTTTATTCAAATATAGGACAATGGGTTACAAAAGGAAAGAATACCAGTAGGTACCCTAAACCCCTGTTACAGGCTTGAGAAACAGAGTACTGTAACTAATTTACCCTCAAAAAACCATATAAGAGAATGGCAAAAACCATGGACATAAAGAAAAACAAGAGAGAAAAGACCATGGGAAATAGAGACCAATAAATTAGTCTTAGCCGCCTCATCTGCGATTCGATTTTGTAACCAAAAGGACCTTGTGCAATGTAAGATGCATAGCGATGGTCTCTAGTCACACTGGTTGCAATATCATTTGCTGGAGCATTACCTTCCATTGCTATCCGGAGTAGTTATATAATTGATTATGTCATTACTCATTAGTGCAATACTCGCGATCAATGACCTCTCTATAATTTATGTTTAATATCACGAGAAACCGATCGACCCTCAAAGTTGTAAAGCAAAAAGAATCGGAAACTATCCATAACAAAAGCTACCACGTCACGTATATATTATAAATAACATTTGACCACATGCATGGAGATATACGAAACACACTGCCTTGATATATAAAATATTAATCGAGCTATACGACATGAGAGGAACCCTAATGACGCACCAAATGACGCCACGCGTTAAATCTCAACGAACACTCCACCACCAACCCATAGAAATTAAACAAAAATAGATGTCTAAAAAGCCATAATTAGTGGATTCATAACGTTACTTTGCATCCATTTAATTACTCATATGTATACACGCGCACACGTATAAAAATGTGTTATGGAGTAATGGAGATGAAACTGACGTTTGAATGCGACAAAAACTTAAAACATTAAGTCATAATTCATTTGAGATTATTATATATATATATATATAGGACCCTGCCTACGTAGGTGAATTAGAAACATTGGCCTACGGGCCAAATTTCTTAAAAAAATTTAAGGTTCAGATAAGAGTAGTAGGAAACTAAAAGAATATGTGAGTTTTTTTAATAAAATTAGAGATTAATTAAAAAATTATCTAACAAATATAAAAGTAGAGTAATGGTTACAAAAATGTTTAATTAGGCGCTTAATACACGATACTTCTTCAACTCACTTTCTTCATTATTGAATTTTCGAAGCTTTCAGTTTTCTTCTTTTTAGAACAATAACATAATTATTAAACGGTATCTCAATAGGTATTTGTTAATTACTAATTATTTTTTTATTATAATTTTTTTTTTCTTTTGCTAATTTTTGTTATAACTCTTTTTTTACAGAGATGTCTGGGAATAAATTTAAAAAATCATTGTATGGATATAAAAAAGAAAACTAAAACAGAAAAGAGAAAAAGAAGAAAACTCTCAAGCGAATATTTTATTTAGGTCTTTAAAAAAATTTAAAATTCTTGATAAATCTATAAAAAAAATAATGAACATCATGGTGTTTTTGGAGATGGAATAGAGAATACGAATGCAATGAATGAAGATGACTTAAATGAGAAAAAGATGTGAATACCCTAGATGAGAAGAATTTGAATGAAAAAGTGGATATAATGAATGAAAATGGTTAAAAAAAAAGATGAAAATGAACGGATAAAAATAAATGTGAAAAAGAGGATGATCCGATGGAACATTGTAAATTAGTTTTATATGAATTTTCGATGAGAAAAATATTTTTTTAAAAATTTGCTTACGGACTCGAAATATCTGGGCACGGCTCTGTATATATAGTTAAATCAAAAATGACAACAAAACCTACTGAATCACAGCAGGTGAAGTGGCCCTTACAAATTTTGTGATTGAATATCTTTCGTCGTCGCCACTGGTGATAGACTTGTTGATATAGTTTGTGACGTATTTCTATAAGCGATTTGCTTTTTATTTTTATTTTAAATTGCTAAAAAAAAATTTTAAAAAAATTGTTGGTTATTAGACAATATATTGTTCAAATATGCGACGAAATGGAGACTAAAATAAATTTTCTTGAACAGCAGTACTGCCAGTACATATATTGCTTATTACATAACCGTAGTTTTTTTGTTCTTATTAATTCAGTCAAGAATCATGAAATATTTTTGGTCAAAAAAAAACATGAAATATTTGCATCTCATTTCCCTGTAAACGACAGATGTTGTTTAAGGACGATTTGAAGAGGAAGAGCGTGCTTTACAGAAAAACAAAAAAAAAAAAGGGGGAAGGGTGTTGCATGTTATCCATAGCCAAATATGATTTAGCGACAAGATTTAAATTTTTACTAATTTACGAAATTTGTCGTTTTTTTTTTCGTTTAATATATAGAAGTTGTCCCAAACTTTTTATTAAAGATTTTCCCCTCGACTTTAATTAAAGATTGAACTTCTTTTTTTTTTGAACTGCAATTAAAGATTGAACTTCTTTATCTAAAATAAGACCTAACCGTAGCCGTCGCTAATAGCATAAACAGGCGGTGAGGTACCTATAAGGACCTGAAATTTTTATTTCATATACAGATTCTTCTTTTTTCGTAAAAAAAAAGATAGAGCTTATATTTCTATTTAAATACATGAAACTCTATTCAATTATAATTATATTCTCCAAATTGGAAAAAAAGTTCTAAAAGAAAGTATTACACATTAAATTGACGTCTTACAAATAAGTATGTAAATTTGTAGCAGTACGTAATTTAAATTATTCCAAGTTTGGGTTATTATAATAGAATCATGTTGTGAACTATTTGTAAGAGATCAATTGAAATTCCGTCACATTCCAATGATAGTCTTCGTGGATTCTATTAACTTCTTGAAAATATTCCTAAACTTTTACAATAAACGTTACATTTACAGATTTACTTATTATAAATGATCTAGTCAACTCTACGATATATAGTTAGAAATTTTAAAAATGGTGGATTTTTCGAAAGTTTTTAAATCTATGCATAGATCATGCATCAATTTTTTTTTTTTTTGTGATAAAGATGCGTCAAATGTACATAGATCAATATTATATACGCATCAAAACTGTATGTCTTTTCCTCAAGCAAAGGGAAGTTCGTTGATTAACATAAGGGTAAAGAATAATGTAATCTTAATGATTCGCGTGGACATTTATTGAGTTATACCCAAGAAACTATATATAAAGATTATACAGAGTATACAAATATGAAAAAGAATACTATTAACACACGTACTTCTATAGTTTCTAACAATTTTGATGGGAGGTTTGTAGTTTAGTGGGTTTTATTAGGAATAAGATGTGCAGATTCACATAATATCATATCTATGTATTATGTGCAATGGAATGTTGATTGATATTATGATAAATGAAATTTGGATATTATTGAAAAGCTAATATGTGAAGCTTTTTTATTCAACACTAAAGGTTAATTTCACATGTGACAGACGACCAAAGACTTAAGATGTGCAGATTCACATACTATAGTATATTATGCATATATGCAATGGAGTGTTGAATTATATTATGACAACAAAATGAATTGGATTATATACTGAAAAAGCGAATATGTGAAGCTTTTTATCGGGAATTTAAAGTTTCATTTCACATGATGCCGAACCGAACATGAGTCTGGCCAATTATAAAGGGTTGTTTATATAAATAAGTATATAATGTATTTGTCCTCTCTACTCTATTTTATATGAAATGCATGTGACCATTGCTTGACATTTTTTTGCTAATCTTAATGAGCTAACCAAAGGTAATCAATATTCTGATATAATTATATTAAATTGTTTAGTCATTACAAAAATATTTTTGATCATAACTTTGTACTTGTCTTGTGATTTATAGTGTAAGCACATTTTTTTCCATCCTCTTTCATTTTTTACTTACTAAAAACGATAATAATTGGAAAATTTTTGAATGAAAAGCTAACGCTGTACATGTATATGTGTGAAATTATCAATGATATGATTCAGCATTAAACCTAAAACTCTAAAAGGCGATTTTAATCTCTACGTATTTTGTTTGATTTTGTTATTTTAACAAATAAGTGGTTTCAAAATTTTCAACATTTATTTACAAAATAATTTATTATAAATAAAACTTTAGTAATATGTTATTGAATTTTCACATCTCTCTGTGTTTCAATACAAATGCTGAAGCAAAGTTCGAAACAATATAATATTAATATTGAGGATATATAATTTTTCAATATAGAACGAATTGGCATATTACTAATTTATATTTCAATGTTTCCGTGTAGCAAGCAAGTATATATACTTTTGGGTCGTAGGTTATGGACTTATAGGGTTCTTTATAAAAAGCATTGGTCTCATCTCTCATGCAAAGCACCAGTTTGGTTCAGTTAATTGGAAAGTGTTCCTTAGATTCTCTATCTCTTTCCGGTTAATTTTACTCCACTCTTTGTCTACTTTTACTTTTAGATTAAAATGATGATTCTAGCCTCTCTCCAGTGTACATCCCATGTATAAAGAAATTGCGAACAAAAAAATAAAGATTTTCTTTTTCTTTAAGAAAGATGATTAAACAGTGAACCAACGCAAATAAAACAAAATTACTCTATCGTGGATGTCAATATCATAACAGGTATATGTTCACATACAAATTAAGAGGGTGTGAATTTGGAGGAAAAAAGAGAACTAATTGTAATAGTTTTTTTGTTAAAGATTTTGATAATTTTCTTACAGAAACGTTATTTTTATCCTGAAGTAATGGCAAACCCATGGATGCAATGAAAAAGAAACAAAAAGAATTATGATCAATAAGATTTATGAGATTGAACTGCTGGTGTTTTCTTGAGTATATATAATATTTTGAGGTATAGTACTTGTTCATCAATCTTTTGTGTTGAACATTCTAACAAAAAAAATAATAATAATAATATAGACGAAGTAATAAATTTAACTTTTCTAGGAGCATAAAGAGATATGTCTCTCTTTGAATTAGTACTGTGTAAATATTAAAACGTTTGAAATGTGAAACTGTTTTCTTCATCACTAAGCTACTACAGACATTTGGATTTCAAAAATTTTAATTTTATATTTTTGCTAATATGGACCCAAAACGAGCAATGGTGCCCCACAAAATATTTCCTGCTTTAAAAAAAGTTGGCTCTACAAATTACAAATTCAGATTTTTAACCCCACCATAGTGCAACATGACTCGGAAGCTGTTTATAGAGTATAATATACGGTCGTATGCCGTATTTACTAACATGACCATAATACCCCTCTTCATTTTGTCAATAAATATCAAGCTCCAACAATGCAATTCTTCCCTTTTCCCCTTCTAATCTCTCTCATCTCTTTATTAGAAAAAAATAAGCAATTATGTTATCTACTGTCCCGGCCTTTTCCTTCTCTGAACCGGGTTTGGTTAATCATTTCTCGGGTTTCCAAACCGGATTCACTCCTTGGGAATGGGACAGCCCTGATCTCTTCTCCGTGAACCAATTGTCTCTTGAACCGGCCGTCCCTAGCCCGTGTTATTGTGAATCCGACACCGGTCTCGTCAGAATTAATTCTGGTTTTGATGACACCAAATCCGGTTCTGACGAACCTTGTGCCGATTTCATCGAAACCAAACCACGTTTTGACGACGTTGATATTTCACACGGCGAACCGGACTCGGACGACCCAAAACACTTGACATCCAACCCAAATTTGGATTCGGGAGAGCAGAACCATAACCGGAACATATTCAGCCAACCGGAGATGACCGACGAGAGGAAGAGGAAGAGGATGGAATCGAACAGGGAATCGGCGAGACGGTCGAGAATGCGTAAACAGAGTCACATTGATAACTTACGAAACCAAGTAAACCGGCTTGATCTTGAAAACCGTGAGCTCGGGAACCGACTCCGTTTAGTCATATACCAGCTTCAACGAGTGAATACGGACAATAACCGGCTCTTGACGGAACAAGAGATTCTCCGGTTAAGATTGTCGGAGATGCGGCGGATTCTGATTAACAGACAACTTCAACAACAGCAACACTGGGAACTTTATAATCGGAGAATGAATATGGCTGCACAAAACCCATCTTCGATCATCGATCATATGATATAAGAAATATGAAATAAAAATATTCTAAAATTTAGAGCAATACCCGACAGATGAAAGAAAAATTCTTTCTGTGTCTCTCTGTCTCTCTATGTAAATGAAATGAAAGGTTAGGACGAAAAAATGATGGTTTTCGAATTTTCCACTTTCTCTCCCTATTTACCAACTCCAAGAGAAGAAGAAAAAAAGATTTTTTTTGGATTTTTTTTTCTCTCTATCTCGTAGGAATGAACGAGGATTGTTGTCGTGTTATGATAAATAATAACTAAAGTATTAAAGTAATACAATGATATATATTATAACTATTACTTTATAGTTTATAGTAACCAGTTTAGTGGAAAGGCTTTGTGCGAAGTGACATCATGCCAATGAAGCTCATGATGATTAAAGTACTCATTTATTTTTTCTTTATTAAATTAAATTCAAGCACTAAACAAAATAAACCGTTTCACACTATACCGAATCTAAAAGAAACCATTAGTTTATTATCTCGGCCCAAAACGATTTTTTAGATCTGTAAGCCCAATAATAGTTTAGATCCTCAAGTCCATATACGCTGGAAGAGCATCTAATCCTAAACCTCTCTCTGATAAAGAGAAAGATTGCACGAAACTAGAGATCACAGATTCACAATGAAACCTACCGAGAAAACCCTCGTGTTGATCAGACCAGAGCATCAAAGGCTTTTACTTTTCTGAATGTAAGACAATTAAAAGCTAGATTGTGATTATATTAGAACATGATGGAACAAATCCAGACTCAGAAATCGGAAACGAAGAAAGAATCGACTTTTGGAATAAACAACGATTACTCTTTTTTTTTTCTCCTCTAATTTCCTCTTTAAGCTTAGAAAGAAAAAACAGAACAAAATGAAGAGCAATGCATCAAGAAAGAAATAAAGAAAAAAAAAACCGACTTTTTCGTTTTCCAGATTTTCCACCTCAGGACAAGTTTCAGTTTCAGGTTGTGTAATGGAAGTAGTCGCCATTGTTTCTGTTGTGCTCTGCAATGGGGCTGCTTACAGAGCTGCTGTTAGAGAGTGAACAAAATGTAGACTTTTGCAAAACCCCTGTAGGAGAAGATCCCAATGTGGGGCTATTCGTTGTGCTGTTAAGCACTTCGCCTAGAGGCCCTCCTAAGGAGCTTCCCCATGAGATTGGTATCCAAGTATTCACCTTTTTCACAGGCTCGCTTGTTTCCTCGCTGTGGATCGAAAGGTCAAACTCACGCGATAGCCTGAGAGGCGAGAGTGTGAGTTTGTCTTGACCAGTGTTGTGTGTTGAGGAAGGAGATGATGATGCTATTGGAATTGACATTGAAAGCTGCGTCCAATCCGATTTCACCCCTTCAGGCCAAGAGTTATGATTAAGATTGCCCGGTTGCTTATCTTGGTTGCTGCTAAAATCCAAGTACGATGATCCGTAGCTTTTTCCGGAATTCGGATTGAGTAATGAATCAGAGGATATGTGTCCAAACTCAAAAGGATTGTTTCTTTGCTTCTGATGAACAAAGGGAGATTCTTTAGGTTGTAAACTGACGGTGGATGGATATACCAAGCTTCCTTGCAGATTCCGGACTCTGTTTTGCAAGAATCAGTAAGTTATGAACATGAACCAACGCGAACATGTAAAGGATCAACATGCAATTATGTTTTCACCTGTTGTTAGGTAGAGAGTCTGTAGAAGGATTGATGTGTTGAGCTCCAGTGGCGAGGCTGCGGTTGCGTGATGCACGAGCAATGTTCTTGTTACTACCACCAGCGACCAAAGACTGTGGCGGCGTTGTAACCGCTTTGGACGCAGCAGCAGCGGTGGCGGTCTGGCCAGATTGGACTTCCACAGGCTTTCTTGAACGATGACGGCCTCTGTTGATGTGTCTTTCACAGTATTTCTGATCAGGAACAGCGTCTCTTGAGCATCGCCATTTCTTCCCATCTGTTCTACGGCATCTCCCGGGCTCAGGATCCATGTTACCGCCTGCGAAACCAAGATGGAAAGTTCCCCATCCGACTGCATCAAAGCCAGAGAGTAACACTCAGTCATCATTGGTAACAAAATCCCCTTAAAAGCACAAATCTTGGAAAAACCCTACGAGCAAGAAATCACTAAAAGCACAAATTTTTATAACCCTTAGGGCACTGTTATAAAGGAATTTGCACCAAAATGACATCAAAGAACAGCTAGAGATACAGCCATTGGCAACAAATCCTTAAAAGCGCAAATCTTGAAACTACTTGGAGTTAGCACAAAAATGACATCAAAGAAGAGATCAAACGAGATTCTTGTATTGATGTTCTTGAATCAAAAAGCAGCCAAACCAGAAAAATCTCTTGATTAAAATCCGAAAACTTTCACAAACACATGATCATCAGTGTCAGCTTATCTTACAAGAGCTAGGAGGCAAAGATCCATATGGGTAAAAGGACTTCTTGATAGGGATAAGCAAACTAGAAGGAACAGGGACATTGGCTGTGATATACTTATAGATCAACGCCTGTTGCTCTAGCTCAGCCCATTGAGTCAATGTAAAAGGTCCTTTCACACCTGTGAAGTTCCCTTGCATGCTCATGTTCATCATCGTTCCACCAGAACCATATCCTCCTGCATTCCACAAAAATGTGTTTAAAATTTTAATCAAAATTTGATATTCATACATAAAACCCATTTCACCAAATCCGCTCTAAACCAAATGTTCTGATTTTTCAAGAAGAAAAAAGAGAACAGACCTGAGCTTCTACAATAAGGAGGTGGTATCTGGTGAAGAAACGGCGGGAGAGAGTTCTTGTTATTATAGCTACTCTCCAAACCGACACATCTACTGAAATTTAGAGCTTCCGGTTTATCTGAGAAGCTAAGCATTTGTTCTTGCCGACGAGAGTCAGAGGAGAGAAGAGACGCAGATCTCATAAGAGGAATGCCTTGATGAAACGACATCGTTTTGCAGTAAGCAGCTCCGTAAGAAGAGGATAAGTTTTCTTCTTCTGCTGTTGTTGTTATTGTTGTTCTAGCTAACTTCGAGCTTCTCTGCAAGCAATCCTCACCGTCGAATCCGGATCTGTCTTGCTTAGATCTTTCATTACTAGTAACCGACCCGAGAATATGAGTCCTAATATCCATAAAAAAGTGTAAAAGAAGTTATAAAAAAAGGAAAGAAAGAAAGCTAGATAATGACTTGAGAGAGAGTTGCCATGGGAGGAAGAAAGCTTGAGCAAAGCTCAGAAGAGAGAGAGAGAGACAGAGGGAGAAGAACGAGGCGGAAGTTTTCTTTTTGTTTATACTACTACTCTTTTTTAAAATGTGAAAGAGATATTCTTCTTTTAAAACAAAATGAAAAAACAAATATGATAATTGGGAGAGAGAGAGAGAGAGAGATGAAGCTTGAAGCTTTGGGAGGAGACAAGAATGGTACCTAAAAACACAATCCGGATCTCGGACATGTTAGAACATATTTATCCATGCTTTTTAATCATTAATTTTGCTTTATCTTCATCTTCTTTGTTTATATAGTTTTGCTTTCGAGGCAGTACAAACTTTAGCTCCTCGTTTTTCATATTAGTAAACCTAATTATATATGTATCGACGTTGATTAAATATTCGATGTTTTTCAATATCCAAGTTTTGTGAAATATGGTCCCAAATCTCATCATTTAAGTATGGTCGTAGTTTCTCTATTAAGGACACACGTTGTTTTAAATGTAGGCTATTTGAAGTATTGGGACATTTTTCCCAATTTGTATGCCATTTCTTTATCGGGTTTTTTTGTTTGGTTTTTACTACTTCTCTTTGAGTCTTTTCTTTTGATTTATATGCATCTAGGGAAAGCTAGCTGTAACGTTGTTGAAAAATAGAGCAAGCTAGCTGTAACCTGTGGAGTTATTAGATAATTTTGGTTATATTCGTAAAAAAAAAATACATGAATTATAAGATAATTATCGAGGATGTGCACTTTTTAACATTTTTGATATATGTAATGCCTTTTTACCAGATTTTGCAGAAGGAAACAAAGGGTATACTTTAAGTGAGATTTTTACAATATGTACACTTTAAGTGAGATTTTTAATCTAGGAAAACAAATAATAGAATTGTCCTATTCAAATAATAAATAATAGTATTGAGTGGAGTACCAAAAATTTATCAAGATTCACGTGGTTCCAATGATATTTTTGGACCATCTTGGTCTTCTCCCCGAGGATTTTGGTTATATGGAATGGGCCATTTTATTCTTGATCCGTTGTCTTGAGATATATAACATCAACGGTGACTGTTTTAACAAAAAAAAAAACGAACACATTAAATAAGCGTAATCAAGCAAAAATAGTTTGTTTATAACCTGCTTGAGTTGATGTGGTTACTAAGCGTTTAGACCATGAATTTGTGCATTCAATTCGATTTTAATTGTGCGAAAGGTTTTGGCATAACTGGCATAATAATTTTTTGATAATAATTTATTAATTTTGCAGAAAACTCTTATCAAAGATTTGATCATAATTCATAAAATTAATCTGATGTTACAACAAAATAAGCCACATAGTGCTAATATTCTTAGAATATCAAAACCCTGTTAGTTCAAGTAATTAAAATATAATTAATTTAGTTACGAGAATTGATTTAATTACAAGTTATATATCAAAAAGTTTCAGTATAGCGAAAATCAATTGATTTATATGAAATATTGTGTCCAGAGTTTTTTTTTTTTTTTGAAAAAAAAGACACTAAGAAACAAAGTGAACAGGATATCTGATAGTCGATAATATATAGGTTTAACACTAATACAAGTGTTTTGTATTACGACGATTCAAAAAGTTAGTTTTAAATAAGATTTGTAAGGTTTGTAGCTTTGTTTCAACGTTGTTTGAAACTCTGATATAACAAATGCACAAGTAAGAAAAGCAAACTTTGCACAAGAATTTTATGAGTTCGGCCAAAACAACTTAACAAGAGTTGTATATATCAAATCTCAGATCTTACCAACAAATATTTCGGAGTTCACTTGAATCATATATCAAAAATTCCTTACAGTTAGAGATAAATTGTATTATTTTGAGATAAAAAAAGAAAGCTGAAAATATATTAGAATATTGACGTAGCTTGTGGAGAATTAATTAATTGAATAACAATTGCCAAGAGATGAGAGAATATAATTGTGTAACTACCAACACCATCCAACAAGAAAGAAACGTATATGTTAGTTAAAGCTTTGCTTGAATGTCCTAAAAAGAAACTAACTCACAAAAAGTCACAAGTGGTGCGCATGCATCGATGATGTAAATAACCATCACACCAAATAAAGTTACGTTAGTTAAAATAAGACGTTTAGCTACCTATTACTCTATTAGGCTATTACTTGGTTTTATGTAACACACACACGATTGCAAAGAACGATTTCTCGAGTTTCACTAGCCATATACTGATATACTGATATAAATAACCATGTGAAATCAGTGTGTGTTAGACTATTCTTATATTTTGAAAAGTTTAATGATAAAAATTGGTTCAATAATGTTTTTTAATATTAAATTAGGTTTCATTATCTTCATTTTGTTCAGGCACCGTTGTTGAGTTCAAACGTTTTGCATGCACTTCAGCAAAATTAATGATAAGCATAAATTAATTTACATTTCGCAAATTTTTGACAACACAATTTTACGATTCTGTAATGTTATCAACGAGATTCGAAATTATACAACTTTATAAAGATTTTACTGTTTTGTAATGATAATGGTTATAAGGAAATAAATGAGCTAATAGAATGGTTTTTCATTAATTTTTGCGGGCTACCTTATGTACGTTTCTTTTTAAGTCTCCTCCTTCGCATAGGCTTATAAAACCAAAGATAATAAACAAATACAAAAAAATGATAAAACCAATTATTTATGCAACCAAGGCATTTTTGGGAATGGATGCAGACTTTTTATCATTAAATAAAATATCCTATTTTACACCATAGTCCACAAAGCAACAGAGGTTTCACGTAATGACTTGAGCTGTAATTTATATTAGTATGTTTCATGAACCAAATATATACTAATCTTGATATTTATATACATGTATATATGTTATGTACGAATTTACATTGTTCAAGTATTCAAGTATGTATTTAGGGATACAATTTTTGTGCTGACCAGTTATCAAAAACTGATGTACAACTGTTTGATTTAATTAGTCTTTTAGTGGACTGATTATGTCATTTCGCATATCTGTATCGTTCTTCAAATTTTTCAAATTTTTCAAATTGCAGTTTATGTTTAGTCTTTGCGTTTATCATTCTAAAACAAAACCGTCCTACAAGTGTTTGGTTATGTTAAATGTTTTTCAGTACCATTATGCTATTCTAAAATGCAACCAATGAAAATCTCAATAAAGAAAAAAAAACAAAAAAAATCTCAATAATGTATTCATTTTTATTCAAACTAAACCGTAATTTCGAAAAGCTAATTTTAGATATAACAAGGCATTCGTCAAATACTCTGTATCAGGTATCAATTGATTTTTTTTGTCAATAACGAAAACCATTTTATTTCTCAGTTCCAAACATAAGGTTTAATGGTCTTAATATGTTGACAGAAAAAAAATAGTTCGAATATTAGCATATGAAATCAATGCATATTATTCAACTTAAAAGTGTGAATGGTTAATATGTTCACTGTTAGTATTCATATGTTCACTTTTTCCAAGCCTCGTGAACGCAGCAAATAAATTATATTTATGAGTCCTATACCTTTTTGTGGTCTAAATGTTAAGAATGGGTAATATACTTTTTTTTTTTTTTGTTGAATGGGTAATATACTTGATCCCCACATTATATATATTTTTAAAACTAATTATACCGTTTTACTACTAAAATTGTCAAAATTGTAGGAAGACTATTATTCATTTTTTTTAATGGCATCACTTCAGTTAATTATCATTACGTCTCAACGTACTTGTACCGTATTGACTACACTAATTACACCAATCAATCGAATGGATGGCCACAACATTTGAACCTTATACTAATAAATAAGATTAGAGGGGTTTGAGAAAAAAAAAGATTGATTTTTTGTTTTTCTCTCAATTTAAAAGTAGTAGTAGTACAGTATATATGACGATATTGATTGGTTTCGTTTTCAGTGACAATAATAGTATATTATCCTAACTAATTAATTAATATCGGAAATAATAATAAGCTGGAGGAGCGTGGTGTTGTCAGAACTCTTTAAGTAGTATTTGTAGAACAAAATCCCTCAGCCAAGGAAAAAACCGTGTAACTGTATTATATGCAAATATTATTACGAGTATACTGTTATAAACGTCCACCAAATAAATCATTGATAAAATTTTCATTTTTTGAAATGGTATTTTGGCCGAAGATGAACTCATTTTGTTTTCAGTCGTGACATCTCAATTATTGGATACAGGCTGAAAATATATTTAGTTTTCCACAAAAAGGAATGAGAAATACTAATAATTAGCCAAACAAAAGAAAAAAGAAACATTGGGAACAAGGAAAAAAAATAGTGGGTAAAAAGGTAAATTTGGGTAAGATGTGGTGAATAAATGAAGTAGAGCATTGGTTGTCGTGTGGGAGAACGTGGGACCCAGAGAGTGTCTATATGATAGGTGAGAGATATGATAGGCTCTTTAGGTCTAACTTAGGGGTTAGACTTTTAGGATTAGTAGACACCTAAGTTAGTGGTTTTGTCGTCAAATCCGTTTTTAGGACTTTGGTTTTTGGGTTTATTTTTAGTCAAAGCCTAAAAGCTCATGCGCTACTCTACTTCTAAGACATGTGGGCTAAACTTAATTAATATCCTCTCTTTTTAGTTACGTGTGCATTTACGCCTAGAGCAGATAAATAAGATAGATATAATTTACTCTTAGAGCAACTCCAATGCTTTTTTGGTGTTTATCTTATGGTATGCAAACCAAACTATTAACCGTTTTATCTTATGGTATGCAAACAAAAATATTAACCGTATTAATCGCTACGATCCTGATCAGAACTATCTGATGGTTTATGTATTGTGCTAGTGTTATTATTATGTAACTTCCTGAATCCAAATTCACATATCATATATTATAAAATGAGTTGATATTAACAGATGTGGGCAAAATGTAGGAATTTTATGTAAAACCCGATTGGACCCCCTTTAAACAGTAAGTTTTTGAATTTTCATCGGGATATTTTGCTTGAAATTACCATTTTCAGAACTAAATTAATGATTTAAATTTTTTTACACTACATGCATGTCGTCGATGTAGTTTAGCTAGCTTTGTTTGTTTTGATGTAACCTGGAAAAAAGATTAAAACCAAAAACTAATTAATAAAACAAATTTTAGTTTGAATGGATGAGTGCTTTATGTTTATATCTACAAAGTACAATCGAATAATATTTTTATGGCAAATTTTACACATATAAAATTGTTTTACAATATCACTGATTATTCTATCAGCAATGAGTAAAAATTTGACTAAAGAGACTGTTACTTTTTAACGTTTCAAACATATGTACAGCTCATATTGTTCATCCTGCTTTTGAATTACCTAGTAAATTGATCCTCTTAAAAAAAGAATATATATACTGGTCTGAGTTTTTTTGTTTTTTGTTGTTATAGTAAAATCTTCAAAATCTTCGTCTTATTGTTGGTCTCTTCTCACTTTCTATATGAAAATTTTAACAACCACTATTTTTGAAAATGTAAGTTATACTAATTCACGAGTAAGATCATTATATTATATTATATCACTATATTATATTATTTTGATATTGTTTGTTTTTTCTTAAAACATAATTCGCAGATCATGGATTTTATTTATTTATAATAAAAAAGTGAGAAATGCCTCTATATATAACTAATCGAGATTAACGTGGATACCCTAATTCTTGGCGTGGTAAAAGTGAATCAATTTGGTTTCTGTTTGTTGGTAGGAAGCATAGTCACATAAACATGCATGGGTCTAAATAATACTTCAAAACAAGGTTTACTTGTACACAACCTTTACATCAAAATGGAAGGTTCGTAGAGAAGAGATGTAGGGAGACACAGGACATTAGGACACAATAAGACATCAAAGCATGGGCTCCATTCCATAATATTTTCATATTCCTCCTGTATTATTATATTATTTTTAATAATTATAGGAAATATCTAGTATTCATAATCATATGGGTCTCCATTTCAGTTTCATCCGTTGTGTCTAGATTACACACATTCAACGTACTTTCGCTCTTTCTCGTTCTACTTCTTTCACTTTTTTTGGGTTTCCATACTCGTGGTGATATTTTTGTTCATGCACAATCTCGACAAATATCCTTTATCCACGACATTTATACACGAAGATATTAGGGAAGATCCATAGTGACGTCATATTGTCAAGTGCAACTGTGTAAGACATGCATTCATAATAAAACGGTAACCATGAAATGAATCAAATATAAAATCTACAAAAATACAACAAACTTTTCAGAATGAATTTAACGTAAAATGGGAATAGATTAACTAAAAAGAAACTGACATAGTGATTTACTTAATTTTTATTCTACAAAATAAGGTGTTTGATTTACATTAATCAGTTTGGGTTATATTATATATATATACAAAAAATAATCTAAAGTCTCTATTGTTTGGCTTTTTATTTATTTATCATGCATGTAATAAAAAACCATACAAAAAAAAAACCTAGTAATAGAGTCCATATTATTATTTTTTCACCGCGCGAACTCAAGATAATAAAAGTGAAAAAATGTTATTGGTAAAAAAAATCATTTGGACTACTATATAAATAGTTATTTCCCAGTACGTATAGCTGCTCTAGAAAGAATATGCTTTGTACTCAATCGTATGTAATGCAGTTAATAAGGCCGTATGGAAACTCGGATCAAACGAAGTTTTTTATTATGAGCTTTACTAATTAGTACTTTATACATTAAAGTTTAAGCTGAGTTAACCCTGTTTAGAATTGTTCTCAAAAAACTCCTTGCTCTGTTTAGTTAGAGTTATCAAAAACAGTCTTTGTAAAGCAGCCATCTAATTAATTCAAAATAAAAGGAAGATGCTTCGTCAAAAACCAAACAAAAACTTGTTTAGAAATGACTCAGATGATTAGTTCCTTATTTTGCCGACTTCACTGATAACCCTATTAATTTATGCAATTACGTATATATATATATAATCCTAAAATACTATGAAGAACTTAACTCTTAAACAATAAAAACCTTGAACTACAACATGATGTACATTATTATATTAAAACGTACTTGATTTATGTTGGGATATCAGAGCCCAACAATTTAAAGGCCGTTGAAAGTATTTCTTTGCGCACAGGCAAGTACGAGGCTTTAGGCTTTTAGTAGTATTCTTATCGATATAAAATTTTTAAAATATCAGCTCATGGAAAAAACTCAGATCAGTAAAGGCCTTTAAATCAAGGCCCAGTATATATAATGGGGGACTGAAACCAAATTCCAGAATCCAGAGTTGGACTTAATAAGCGCTAAACAGCTTCCATCATCTTTCGAGTTTCGATCATCGTTAACATTTTCTTGACGTTTTCTCAAAACAAAATTTTATATGACAAACTAATAGAGTTATAACATTAATAAGTAGACAATATTATATGTTTCAGTTCGTAAGAGATACCATCAGCAAAATGGATATGAAAACTAATTTTGTAAAATTATAATTCTCAAGGAAATTCATCTTTGAAATTAATTTATTTAACCCCACACGCAAAAAAACTTTCTATATATATGAACCATAAATATGGATGCAGAATTTGAAGACCAGGTCTGTTTTTGGATAGAATTTAACAAATGATCCAACCTGTCCACCATAAATCATAATATTGATTGATCAATTTAAAGTTTTTAAAAACGCAGTATGAAAAGAAAAAAAAAAAAGAATGGCTGTCATATTCAGTACATTCCGATTCAAACTATTCGCTATTTTTATCTGTTTTGTTATAAATCAAATAAACATAAAGGGTAAACCCAGACACAAAGCCCTCTCTTTGGTCTCATTCTTATTGCTTTTTTCATGAAAAGCCAAAGCCAATAAACAGTGTAAAGAAAATCTTAAGAGAAAAATATAAGAATATAAATTTTTGGAAGACAATTCAAAGGGGATCTTGCAGAACTCATGAGAGGCATGTATCAGTAAAAGAGGCAGCTTCCTAATTTTTTTAGGGTTTTGGAGTTTTCTTCGACATATGAATTTTCTCTAGCATTAATTTTGTTAGTATAGTCAGAATAGCAGAAGATATGAACACCAGTAAAAATACGAAAATCCAAAATCCACATACTACGTTGAATTGTGATAATCAAACCTTATACAGAAAACAAATGATCATATATTAAAATAAATAAACACTAACTGCAATGAAGTGTTGACCCCAAAAAAAGGATAACGGCATTGAGGTCTGTGAATTAGTGGTTCGAGATAGATTTTTAGAAACATAAAAAATTTGTTCAGTATAGTTTTTATGGTTTTGATAGAATCTAATATAGCACTTCAAAACAGGTTTCTAATAATGCTATAGAAAACAGATGATCAAATATCAAACTTTTACTATTGAATAGGTAACTACATTGAAGTGTTGACCAA
This sequence comes from Eutrema salsugineum, assembly GCF_000478725.1. Taxonomy (NCBI): domain Eukaryota; kingdom Viridiplantae; phylum Streptophyta; class Magnoliopsida; order Brassicales; family Brassicaceae; genus Eutrema; species Eutrema salsugineum. The sequence goes on along the minus strand of NW_006256909.1, from coordinate 902,384 downwards.
AGAAAAAAGTATCTGCATTGAGGTCTGTGAATTAGAGGTTCGAGATAGATTGTTTACAGACATAAACAATTTGTAATTCAACTGTCACAAGTGTAATTTGTTAGAAATGATGGTTTTGATCTTGAAAGTTTAAGCTGGATTCGTTTTCCAAAAAAAAAAAGTTTAAGCTGGATTCAACTTTTTTTTTAAGTAAAGTAAAGAATAGTATATCTTTTAAGTTTGTTTAATATATCATTCGCAGCTAGTATTTAAGACCTAAATTCAGTAGTAAAATGTTTGAAACTTGGATACAAAAAGAAATCTTGAAACTGATAAAGAATTGAAGATCATGGATTGCTGGCTGCTGCTATGCATGGGTATTTCCAATTAGTTGGATTTTATAAAACAAATATTAAGTCACAATTTTGTTACCCTTTAGACAAAGGAGAGCGACTTCGTTAGCTTTACATACCCTCAGTGCCTTTTTGTCAATTTTTGCGAAAAAAATATCTAACTAATAAAAATAATTTTAAGAAAACAAGAATCTCTCTGATTACAGAGTTGCTTTTCAACGAAGACAAAAAAAAAGGATTTCTTTTCAACGGAGTGGAATAGCTATGACCTTTTTGCATGTATAGTATACGTAGGTGGCTTTATAGAGAAAATACTCCATTTTTTTATTCATTACTAATAAATGTGAATGAATCTAATAACTAATAGGAATAAATTTTGTATACCAGTAGAGATGACGCCAAAGGATGGATCCAATCCATGGTTAATGGATATGCAGAATAAAGAGAGAATGACATAAGGATTCAGATGTGACGTGACATATTGGCCTCGATTACTTGGACTATGACATTTCAGACCAACCAATTTTTACAAATTTTTATTCTCCCAGTTTTCGAAATAATAATAATAATAATTCAAATCACAAATACTAATCTAATAACCTACAATTATATAGCTTTGTTTATCATTCAGATACTTAAAAAATTAATCGAAATTATTAGATTATTTTTTAAATCAGTTAGGAAAGTTCCGTCTTTTCAGTTTATTTTACGGTATCCTGTTTTGTTGCAGTCACATAGTTAGATACTCAGATTTGTGTAAATTCTTTATAGAGGTTTCACCAGTAGTAGCACTTAAAATTCTATCCTGGTCTCATTGCTAG